>NW_020230205.1:0-62500 GCF_003227715.2 Harpegnathos saltator
GAGAGAGAGAGAGAGAGAGAGAGAGAGAGAGAGAGAGAGAGAGAGAGAGAGAGCGGAGAGTGCTGGCCAGACGGCGATCGATCGTATCTCGCGGAGACGGTGAGTGAACGTAGAACGACGAGTAATACGGTTATTAAATTGCCGGGGTCATTCACCCGCATGTTGTAATCGCGTTGGACTACGCGAGAAACGAACGGCCGAAAGAAGGGGCGTACTTGATCGATAGGACGCGTCGTTGCTCGTCGTTGCGCGCTGCGGGTCTCAGAGCTCAGAGTGTGTGACGTAACACTTGCACGTTGAAATATCATTGAGAGCCCCTCGCCGTATCGTGCGTGTGCTATCTCTCATTGTTACGACTATTTACATAATTTACTCGAGCACCCTGCGCGTTTTCTGCCTATTATTGTAGACGATGTTGATTCAACGTGTAATTTGAGTCTTTTATGAACAGGCATAAATATACGTGACGCATTCGCAAATGTGCAAATGTGCGGGGATTAAAGTGATACGAGAGAGAGAGAGAGAGAGAGAGAGAGAGAGAGAGAGAGAGAGAGAGAGAGAGAGAGAGAGAGAGAGAGAGAGATGTAACACACAGAGACGGGCGTATCGCCGGTAACGTCTAGGCGCTGGAATATTACTCGGCTAAGCTAATAAAAACGTGGAAATGTTAATAGCTTTCATCAGGCTCAGGCGTCGGAACAAGCATCGCTAAAGTTTTTAACGGTGCTTTAAAAGGCGACACGCGTGTTGTTCTCGCCATAATCCGCGCTTCACGCACCCGTGTGCGTAATGAAACGAAAAGCGATGACGACGACGACGACGACGACGGCGGCAGCGGCGGCGGCGGCGGCGGCGGCGAGACGTCTCTGACGAATATAAGATCAGGTGCGCGGACGGTAAAGGATTATCTTAATATAGTTCCTTGTCCGTTCCATGATCCATTGTTTCACGTTTCTTCCTCTTTCTGCCTGCCTTCTCGTCCCTCGCTCTCTTCCCTAGCTGCCGCGCGCGCGCTTCTGTGCATTTTTAAAAGGATTTCAACAATTCTCGTGCCTCGTTTTTTAATACGCTAACTAATTGGACGCGGCGCATCGCTTTTCTCTTCTCTACCTATCGCCGCTGCTAATTAATTTACATTCCATACAGCGCACATTATTCGACTTATAATGCTCGTGTGTGCATCCGTGCGTCTGCTTTTATTTCTGTTCGCGCATATCTCTCATGATATATCGATCGATCGCTCGGTTCCGTCCCAGGGTAGCTCGGGGATGACACCCATGATTCCGCCGCTACCCCTTTTACATCAGCCATTTTACGTTGCTGCTCTGTGTCTGTCAGCCTCGACAAGGTCGCTACTCTCGGTCTTATGTCCTTCTGACAGACCATTACCCTCGCTCGACAAGGTAACTAAAGCCAAAATCGATCGCCGCCGCGTCGGCAGCAGTCGATCACGAAGGAAATCCAAACCTCGTAGCGCTGCAATTCGATGACACTTCGCGCCGATTGGCTCCCCGTCAGTCGTTTTCGAGCGTGATTCTGCCGAGAATATCCCATCGACTCGTCGTCGTCGTCGTTGTTGTCGTCGTAAATGACCCCGGCGCATTATTATATTATCTTCGATCGTGTTGGCGCGATCATCCCCCGCCCCCCTTTCAGCTCCCCCAACCACTAAGATTGTCTCCAAAGAATTTCACGTAAGGTAAATATAATCCTCCTTCGCGACTGTCTCTCTCCCTCTCCCTCTCTTTTCTTCGCGCTCTTTCAGCCTTTCCATTTCTTCTCTCTTTTTTCCCTGGTCCACATTTAGCTCGAGCCGTCATCTCGCGTTCCGAGAAAAGAAGGCTGATTGCGATGAGCAGTCAAGCGGATGAAGTCAAAGCCGAGCGATTTAACATTGTTTTAACATCGATACGATACTGCGACCGCTACCGGGAATCCGCTTACTACTCGCCGGAACTGTAAACCGTATCAATTCAATTTCATGCGAACTCTTTCGAGAACATT
The DNA here is from genome assembly GCF_003227715.2 of Harpegnathos saltator. Taxonomy (NCBI): domain Eukaryota; kingdom Metazoa; phylum Arthropoda; class Insecta; order Hymenoptera; family Formicidae; genus Harpegnathos; species Harpegnathos saltator. The sequence continues at coordinate 2,005 of NW_020230205.1, forward strand.
CGTGTCCGCCTCCCTGATACTCGACGTTTATCTTGGCCGCCGGTACTCTACTCGCGCTCGCCTGCTAAGAAGTATCGACTGCAAGTTTCTGATCAATGTGAAGCAAGCAGCACAAACGTGTCGCGTGATAGAAAGAGAGAGAGAGAGAGAGAGAGAGAGAGAGAGAGAGAGAGAGAGAGAGAGAGAGAAAGAGACCGCTGAAACCGATTCCGCGCGCGCGCGCAAATTCGCGCTTTCCTCTCCAGGCCAGCCCCTCTCCAGGCTTTTAACTCGCTATTCAATCCGATAGTAACATGAGCAACGAAAAAGAGTGTATAACGAGCGTACATTATGCGGCATAATAGCACCGTATTATCACGTTATGTAGTATTTTCATTGTAATCCGGTCGTTTAATATATCGACGTTAATATTAATATCGAATGATCGGTCAATATTAATATCTCTACCGGATAGAATAACTTTGTGCACCGTAGACATCACATGTGATCAAATGCCAAAAATCATACGCCGACACGATAGTGGCCCGAAAATAATTTGCCGATCTCTTCTCGGCGAGCGAAGCGTGGGCGTTAACACTCGGTCTGCAATCGCAGCGCGATATCTTGGCTTGATTCTTTCAGCAAACTCGCCGATAGATATCGGCGATCTCTCCGCGGTCTCTCCGCGGCGTCTATGCGCGTCCGCAGTTTCATTCTTATTAGCACTCGAGCGCTTTGATTCACACCCTCCCGAGGGGCCAGGAGCGAGCTGGGAAGAGAGACACTGGCGCCCCCGGGCAGTCAGGTGGACGGTGTCCACGCTCGATCGGATTTAACATCGTTTCGTCGACGACGGCATCGACGACGCGCGCCGATCGGCGTGTAAATCCGCGACGCTCGAAGAGACAGCGTAGCTCTTTCTCCCTCTCTCTTTCTCTCTCTCTCGCCCTTTTTTCAGTCGCGCTTTACGGCGCGAGCCAAAGGGCCGTGAAGGGTTTCTCGCCCCGAGACCGTTTGATCTGCTACAGCGGATAATTCGCCCCGTCGGCGTCGGCGCGTTCGTTTCACGTGACGCGAGACGCGCGCTTTGTCACCGCCGCATGAGCGGCCTTTTTATACGACGACGACGACGACGACGCCGTCGTCGGGCGTCGGACGATTCAACGTTTCGCGCGGCGCGAAACGGACGAGAGAGAGAGAGAGAGAGAGAGAGAGAGAGAGAGAGACAGAGACAGAGACAGAGAGAGACAGAGAGAGAGGGGGGGGGAGGGAGAATACAAAGGAAGAGCCAATGTGCGCGAGTAGAAGGAAGAAAGCGACGGAAAACGGGCGAATTTAACCCTAGCCGCGTGCTGCGGAGCGGCGGCGGCGGCGGCGGCGGGATTAAAACGACCTCCGTGCACGCGCCTGCTCGCGCGCACGCCGCTTCTCCCGTCGAATTAACTGCCGAAATCTGCGCGCCGTCGGGATATCTCCCATGGTGTCGGCTCGCTCCGGGCCGACGCGGAGCCGCGCTTTCCGCGTCGAAATTAAATCTGGAAAGAGATAGTCGCGCATTTCCCCTGCGCCCGCTTTGCCGCAGTGAGGCGCGGCGCGCGGCTGACAAAGGCGGAGGGTTGATCGCGTTGCGCGTTTGGTTAAAGCAGCGACACGGAGGGACTGGACGATGATGACGTTGCGCGCGCGTGGGAAAATTGGCCGGGCGAGCTCCTCGTAAGGCAGTCCCTCGGTGTGTTTTTCATTCGATGACGATCTTAACGGCGCGCGATTGCCCGGGCAATTTACGGGCACGTCGCGCGAATTGATCTCGTTGCGTCTAATTGCGGCTAATTCGCTTCGTCGATGGTGAAGGATATATATATATATATATATTCCGTTTTGCGGCGAGCGCACCGCACCGCACCGGCGAGATAACACACGTTCGCACGTGACACACGCGCCATATGCTGCCACGTGCATTCCTTGGGACGCGGCAAGAAACGCAGTCCGGCGCGCGGTCTGGTTGCCTTGTTAAGCCACTTTGCCAGCCGCGACAAAGTTACCGTCGTTTCCGCGGCAGCTACGTAGCTACATACCGTATAAGCTTGCAGGACACATTCGGCGATAATGAAGAACGATCGCGGCGATGTATCAACCGCGATTACGGTCTTATATCTGCCGCGCGAAAACGGATGAGACAAGCTGATCCACTTATTCCGCGAGTAGGCGCGCGCGCGTGCGGCCCGGAGTGAAATCGCGCGCGTCAGCCGCGCCGCGCGTGTCCTTTAACGTTAAATTCCTCCTCGATCAAGCGCTACGCTCAAGTTATGCTACTCGCTGCTGGTTAGGAGATTGAGAGAAGCGTTTTTGCGAGACGAAAGAATCAATCTAGCCCCCTCGGATATTACCGAAGATCCTGTATGTGCCTGTGTGTGTGTGTGTATGTGTGTGTGTGTGTGTGTGTGCGTGTGTGTGTGTGTGTGTGTGTGTGTGTGCAAATTTCATTGAAACAATTTCGACGCAGCGCAGTCTGGTTGACGCGTTGAAAACCGACGAGAAGTCGGCGGTTTTTCCGCAAAACTTTGATATAATCAAAGTCGCACGAGTTGAGCGTTGATTTCGAATTGAAGGAAATTTCTATCGCCGGAAGCGTCGAATAATCTCAGGCGCTGCCAATGCAACTGCGGCACGAAAACTTGCGGACGATCTATTTAGTACGGCTCAGGCAGTGTGTGTGTGTGTGTGTGTGTGTGTGCGTGTTCTGCAAACAATGTTTTGCATTTCATTGCGGAGCAGTTGCGCGTTATTATAATAAATCATGAGGTCATCGTAAAAAGCCGAGTTAATCGTCGTAAGTGCAACTGCTCCGCGGCGCGCGCAGCGTAACCGGGGAGATGAATCATTTTAGAGATTATCCTGCAAAATTCCGAGGATTCTTGCGAAGATAGGTGCGCTAATTCGTTTCTACATTACGTGTCTTCCTTCGAGAACTCGTTATGTTAACGGCGCGCACGTGTCGGATCGCGCAACAATTCCTCGGAAAGGGAAACATTTCTTCTCTTTCTCCTTATACGTCTCTTTGTGCGGATGGTAACAATAACAGTTGGCATAATTCGCGATGAACACTTGGAGCAAATAGATTACCTGATTAACGCTGCAATTGGTATCGCGGGCGCACGTCTGAGCATCGGGATTGCGTAAGAAACGCGATTGTCATACACGTACATAATTATAGCGGCGTAAGGGAGCAAGCTCAAAGTAGTTATTGTGTGCTTTATGTAGCTGAATATATATATATACATATATAGATATATATATATATAGATATATATATATATATATATCGCGCGAAAATTGCGTCGTTGTCGCCAAAAGCTCACAATAACGCGTAGCGAGCCGCGTCGCAATTTACCGCGCGCGTGACGAGATAACCGCAGCTGTATTTCCGCGATTGATAAAACCCGTGTAATCTTCTAATTAATTTCTCTTTTTCGTCTTTTTTTTTTATTCACGTCATGGATACCAAAGCCGCGATGATACCGATCCGAAATACACGACGTGGATAAAATTCGCGATTGCGGATTGTCCCGCGCGTTATTTATGCGAAAATTAACAATGAGCGGCTTTAACGAAAACACGAATTCCAAATTGATTTTAAACATAGTGCGGCATTGTGTGAGGAAGATATTAATATCGCCTAACGTGCGGCAAAATATTTCTATGCGGTATATAGGTCGCGGAATAACCTTTTCATAAGCGGGCCGCTTTTATGCACACACAAGTCGCCCGGGCGCAGCGCGCGATTTAATAATACGTCCCTGAAAAAGCGTGTAATTTTTTAGTTTCGCGAAGCAGTACCATTAGCAAAAACGTTTTGTCACATGTCAAAGCGCGTATTCAGTCAGTCGTGCTCTTTCGCGAGGTAACCTTTGCCTCGTCTATCGAACGCGTTTGCGTGCGCGCGCCTTCGCGCTTTATTTTAAACATGAACTTTCGCGGCATATTCGCCGAGTTGGCGGTGCACAACGAGAGTTGCGGCCGAGTAGCGCGCGACTTTCCACGATCGGACGGAAGATAACGAAGAACATCGGCGCGCGCGTTGCTTTACGCGTTGCTTTACGCGTTTACGTAACGCCTCGTTCTGTCGCGACGTTCTCGTTGATGCTCACCAACCAAGGTGCGTCTCGATTAATTGCCTCATCCGCTTACCCATCACCTGACCGTCGTACACGCAAGGTCACAGGGGCGATTCCTCAACCGGAACCGAACCGGTCCGGCCAGCCGAACGCGCGAAATAACACCGCGCGCTCGTGCACTCGCGAGAGGGCAGGATTATCGATTGCCGAAGATCGCGGCGCGCGCGACGGCCCAAGCGGTCGCCATTACCGGGATTGCGGACGTCGCATTAGGTAAGATCCAGCCTGTACACATTCTCATTCGGATAATGCACCGCTAAGTGGATGCCTCGTGTGTGTTGCGACTCGTAGCCTATCAATCTTGATCTCGGCTTATACGAGCGGCGCGATACGCACACAACGTCGACGAGACGTCGTAGTCTGCTCTCTCCCTCTCTCTCTCTCTCTCTCTCTCTCTCTCTCTCTCTCTCTCTCTCTCTCTCTCTCGGTATGTATGGTGTGTTGCACGTACGCGGCTCGCGAAGGTGTACAGTCGCGGATTCGTACGTGTGTGTGTGTGTGTGTGTGTGTGTGTGCGCGAGTTGCACGCACACGAGAGCGATGTATAACTGACACGCGACACACGCTTGAATTGAAACACGGTACGGGCCGACAGGTGGCGGCGGGGGTGCGTACGCATATATATCAGTAGATATGCACATAGAACAGCACAACAGGGTCAAGTCATCCTGATGGCTCATAAGATCAGGTATACGGAATGTATGGGGTCAATGGATACACTCTCGCACCCGGGGCGCGCACCTCCAGCCGCACCTCTCGCGGCAGGGTCGGGCCTTATCGCGTTCATCGCAATTAAACGCTAATGCGCGCGATTATGTATCCGGAAGCGCGAGGGTGCGCGCGAGTTTCACAACGCGTGCTCTTTATTTCTCGCTCTCTCTCTCTCTCTGTCCTCGCCCCTCCGCTCTCGCCTCTCCACCCCCCCCCCGGCCCACTCTTGAGCTCTCGCGCACTTGTTCGCACTCGGGCGTGCGCGCGGCTGCTTTAATTCACAAACCGGCAACTGGGCAATTGCGCTCTCGGCCCCTTCTAATTACATTAGAGACGCCGAAATAACGGGCGAATTATTGTACAGGATTTCGACTGGACTCGTTGCGCCCGCCGTGCGCCCGGCTACTGCGCGTTGCGCTACCGAGAGCGGGAGAAACGCGTTCTTACGAACGTTCCAGAGTGCACTTTTTGACTCCGCTCGTTCCTCACCGTCGCCCCTTCGCCGCCCCTTCGCGCTCATCGCCCCCGTAGCCGCTGTGCCCGCTGCGGACGGCCGTTCTCGACGCCAAGCCCTGCTTCTCGGCGTCTCCCGTGAAGAACGGAATCGAGATCGATGCGCACTTTTATCGTCGCTCCTCGCTACGGCGATCGTCAAAATCGCGTCCTTCGCCTTCGCGCGTTGCAGCAGGAGCGCGCGCGTACGTGCGTCTAAGATACACACACACACACACACACACAGACACGTACGAGCTAATGCGTCGCACCGAGGCAAGGGGAGAGGGGTTATTGGCGGATAAACAGTTATATGCGCACGTAGGCGCAAATGCATTTGCACATAACTGTAAATATACGTGTATATATGAGCGATACACACACGCACATGCGTTCCGTTCGGGAGCTACGCCGACAGGCGTGCATGCGAGGCATGCCGTCTGACGTATACGTCCTGCCAATGTTCCGCGGTATACCGAGGCTGACGAGCCATCACTGACGTAGCCAGGATGGTCGTACGGCGGAATCGCTCGGGGCTTTACGGCGGGGCCGACGTTTCGGGTGAGTGTTACATCTTTTCCTTCTTTATGGCGCGTTCGCGCGCGCGAGCGAACACGCGGAGGGTGATCGGCCGGGAGACTCTCCTCTCCGTCCGAGCAGGCTGTCTCTCTCGTCGTTCTCGTTAACGCCGTGTTATTTTCGATCCTTTGTGCGAAACGCAGGAACCACGGTTCTCTTCCTCTCTCTCTCTCTCTCTCTCTCTCTCTTTTTATTTTACACTTGGACCGATTCAACGGCCGAGAGCTTTTAAATTTGTATTATCTGATATGCGTGCACGCGTTCGGGAGAGAGATTTACGACTTTCAATAATATATTTTTAACGTCATAATCGTGGTACCAGCATACAACGTTTGTGCGCTTTACAACGCGCGAAATAACACGGTCGTCCGCTTGATCAAGTGCAGTGTTCAGGCGTGATTGCTTTCGTGATTTGTATTTAAGGGAACGCTTGTGAAAGGTATGAATGAATCAAAATAATGGGAAAAATGTCATTGAAAAGTCGTGTATTTATTGGGTTTTATACATTTGTTCTTCTCGCTCGTGCACCCCTAGTGTGAACGGTGACATTTTATTTGGTAATGCGCAACGGTAAGGTGATATTTGTCGGTATTAGATTTCAAGGAAGGATCAACGAGCAAGGGAGCAAGAGAGAGAGAGAGAGAGAGAGAGAGAGAGAGAGAGAGAGAGAGAGAGAAAGAGGGAGATCGACGAATTCACGTTGCAAATGTGTTTTTAATGAGAGCTTAACTTGTCCGGTCGAACGTACGAATCTCGTCGATATTGCCACTAAACGATTCTCTTTGCGGAGTTGCAGCTTTACGATCAAACAAGTTCAATGATTTTCCCTTCCTCCTCGCCTTCCCTCTTTCTCTCGCATCGTCTCATTCTACCTAATTCTTTCACAAGCTCGACACACAATTTCACGCTAATCATTTCCGATGTCTGCCTTGATTTTGCCTTGAACATAAAAACAAGGCATAAAGCTACGTATCGCATTTGTTATGTTCGACATGCGTCGATTTATTCGCCGAAAGAACGTTTCATCCTTGATGATAGTCGGCGATAGATGGCGATTGATATGATCGATAACGTTTCGAAATTGTTGCGAAATAATGTCGCGTTATTTATTGTCGTCGCTTTTGGCACCACTGCGTCTCGTAATAATTGCACGCGTTTTGCACTTACTGCTACATTTGTATGTACACAATTATCTGACTACTCGAGTATCGTAATATAATTGGCGAGATTTCGCTGTGATGTTTTTTTTTGTTTTTTTTTTTGTTTTTTTTTTCCAATATAAATGCACGATCTCAAGATCGTGCAAGTCACGTGAATGAACGTTGTGGAATTGGGCGGCCCGATCTCCGAATTATGACGCTTATAACGCTGCACACTCGTCCTTAGGAAGCAACTTCTTATTCTGCAGTTGCAATTGTATCTGTTCCAAGGTTTTGCCTTCGGTCTCCAGCACAAATAGGTAAATTAATAACCATATAAGAAGCGTTACCGCGGTGAATATCCATAATGGTACGAACGTGCCGTACAGTTCTTGCGAGACCTACAAACAATACAAATAACCCCGCCATTATATTATTCCGCACAGGACCGCGCACGACACGATGTGTTATCGGTGAAAGAGCAAGGCAAGGAATCGTTATTCTTCCAAAATTACTAGCGATTCACCGTATTTCAAACGGCGAATTTCGCGACCGAGCGAGTCAGAACGATAGACGTCGCATCACGCGTGTATAAATTCGAACAAACAGTAGCGCTATCTCCAGCTTTAACGGTTGCTCATCAACATCAGTCATCGCTGTCGCTTTACTCCCGACATGTATAATTTGGATATTTACGTTAAAATACTTCCCGACGCGGACGATCCGTTTAGTCCGCCAGAAAGAGTCATTAAACGACGGTGTATCATGCCGCGGCGTATAATGCCACTACTAGATGAAGAAATCTTTTCGACCAAACTCCTTAGACGATCGTTACTTCCGATAACCCGCTTACCGCGCTCTCGCTTCGCGAAAAACAAAATCGATCCTCGCGCTCGCACTCACACCTACACACACACACACACACAGACGCCAGCGTTACCTGATAAAGCTTCACAACGACGATGGTGCTCAAGGCGTAGTAGAGAGCGCTGAACATCGCGGCGGGTACTTTGACCTCGTAGGCGAAGATCTCGCCGATATAAGCGAGCGGTATCGGATTAAGGCCGAGTCCGAAACCGAGCACGTAAATCACCACGAAGACTGTGGGCACCCACTTGAACCGGGAGACGTCGTAGCCGCCGGATTGCAGCTGGAAGAAAATGGCTATCGTCGCCAACGATAGCACGCAAATCGGCGTTGCGATCAGCAGCAGCAATCTCTTGCCGGTGAACCGTACCAGCGTCACACAGACGCTGCCGGCCACGACGATGGCGATGCCGGTGAGGATGATGCTGGCGTTGGTCGAGATCTCGAAACCGGCCTGGTCGAAGATGTACGACTGATACACGAGTATCGGCGCCGCGCCCGTCAGCGACAGGCCGCTCAGCACTATCAGAGCGATTCGAAAGGCTCTCCTGTTCTGCGTCTTGGTGACGGTCTGCTTGAACATCTCGCCGAGGCTTATCTGGCCGCACTTGTCCTCGATCGCCACGATCCGCTTGACCTCCTCCAACTCCTCGTCCACGTTCTCCTTGCCCAGGGTCCAGCGGAGGGTCCTCATCGCGGGCTCGAGCTTGTTCTTCCGCGTGAGAAACACCGAGCTCTCGGGCAGCCATATGAATGTCAGTAGAAACAGCACCGGCGCGCACACGCTTATCATCGCCATCGTGAATCGACTGATCCACAGGCCGATCGTGTAGATGAGCAGCACCCCGATGTTGATCAGGACGGCTGTTAGGGTACCTGAAGGCACGTCGTTCGGTGCGGCTTTATCGATGAGACGCTAGCTGTCTCGTCGGTAGAGCGCCAAGACAATTAACGCGAGTCAAACTGCGTCAAACGCGTCTGCGGGTGTTTTTTTTAAAGAGACATTAATTGATCGCGCGATGAGATATAAAAAACGTCAGGAGATGCCATTTTTGCAAGAGGATTGACATCCCGATAACTTAAAATCACATTGCATCATAGCGCGTCGTACGAAGTGAAACGAGAGACGAAATCGAATCGGACAATCGCGCGTTGACGAGTTTACGGTGGCCGAGACAGCTGACGTCTCGTCGTACCTAAAGGACCTCTGGTCCGTTTGCTGCTGATCTCGCCGAGATACATCGGCATGACGGCGTAGGTTACGCCGCATCCTATGCCCGCCAACACCCGGCCGACGAATATGTAATGCGTGGACGTGGACAGGCCGATGAAGAGCCAAGACGCGATCTTCGGTATCGTGGTGATCAGCAGAGTGCCCTTACGGCCGATGCTGTTCATCAGTGCGAACGGTATCAAGGAGCCGATGCCGACGCCGACGTACATGAGATTCACTATCCAGGCGATCTCGTTGCTCGTCGCGCTCAACGGATCCTCGCCGTTGAACTTGGATATGGTCGGCGTGCACCATCCCTCGTGGAAGCCGCAATCGATGACCATGAGGCTGCCTGAGAAGCGGGGTCGCGCGCGTCAGACTCTTTCGCGGGAGGGCTCGCACCCACCGGATACGTGCCGTCGTGATACTTACAGACCAGCCCGATCAGTATTTGCCGCAATATCCCGCGGTCCATTGCGGTGCGACGGCGACTCGCTCTTCTCTCGATCCGCTCGTTAACGATCGATCGAGCGATTATTGCCTGGCCTGGCTACGCCACGCGGGAACAGCGTCACACTTGCACGAGAGCGAGCACGTGCACGGGGAACACACGGGGACGCGAGCGAATAACGTTTCGTGTTCTCGGGCGAGCGTCCTTCTCACTCGTCCGCACCTCCGACCCTGTACTGTGATCGCGAGAGTCACCTGTTGCAAAAATGCATATTGCGAGCGGAACGTCCCGTGACGCCAAGTGACGCGCACGGGCTGACTGATTCGCTGGCCGGTGGCGTTCTCCTGCGTTCTCGTGGGAATGAGAACGTAATGCGAAAAGAACGTAGAATCGGAGCGTCTCACTTGGCCGCAGCGGCGCGGAGACGCGCGCTCGAAACGCGATTGCAAAATTCCACCTTGGCTCATTATCGCGATGGCGGGCGCGTGGCGAGACTGATCCTTCTAATCTGGCAACATGGCCGAGCCCCGAGCCAAACGGAGATAACGGAGATAAAGCCAACAAGGGCACTAACTAGATTCCGCGCCACATATCTCCCGGCCGAGGGTGCGATACGGTCACACGTGTAAACGGCTACGTCTGCACGCATGACCACCGTCCGCGGTCGCAGAGAGAGAGCGAGAGCGAGCGAGCGAGCGAGCACTTGCTCTTGCTTTGTGGCACGCGATGCGATGCCTCCCAAAGCGACAGTTTATGGCTCGCCATACAATGCACCCACTATTAGGAGACGGCCACCGAACCGGGCGCATTCCTTAACGTGAATTTATTGCCATAAAATTTATACACTTTGACAAGCCGCTGTCCGAAGCTCGGCCGCCCGTTCGCGAGTGGACGCGCACCGGTGAACATCCCGTTGAGGAATGTTAACTCGGTAGCGCCGCAGCAACTTCTCTAGTCGCCCTGGGTCTAGTCGCGTGTACGCGTCTGCTGATTCTCGTCCATTAGAGCGCTCCGCGAGCGCTTGTTAATTTCGTGAAGTGTGCATTACGTGACATTGACCGAGGGCTGAAAGTCGGGAGAAGAATCGTAAACTTGCGCGCAGTCACAGTCGTGGAGCAACCACACGGTGTCACGGTGTCTTTCTGAAAGGGGTCTGATGAAAGAAAAGGTGCCCGACATGCGAAGGGCGGGGTATAGTATTGGCTAAATTAAGTGGAGTTCACAACGAATACAAATCGAGGCAGATTAGCATCGTCAAGGCAAGCGGGCCTCCGGCGTGGGCGAAGCCGAGGAGCTCTTGCAGCTCCTCCGGCAAAGTTACTTCTCTAATCTGTGGTCATCAAAAGACCATTTTGTCGTCTGCGTCAAATATTTAACGACGCTTTATCCGACGAGTTGTCTCACGCGTCTCTGTGAGTCCGGAGAGCGGAGACGGATACTGGTCGATTGATAAATTCACGCTGTAAAAGTCAACTTCCGAAATGACGGTAATATCGTGTCGACAGTATCGTATTAATTATTCGGTCATCGCCAATGATATACTCGCGCGTTAGCTCATTAGCGGCAATTCCTGCCGGCGAGAGAGAGAGAGAGAGAGAGAGAGAGAGAGAGAGAGAGAGAGAGAGCGTGCGTGTTTTATCGCGAGGTGCGCTGAAACGGCAATTTTTCACACGACAAAGTGGTGTCATCAACGGCGAATTACTGACTGCTTCCGACAGAGGACGAAACGCGGCGTCCCAAAAATTATTCCCACCGCGCTAAAGTGGACTCGCAATTACCGCGCGCGGCGCTAATTACGACGCCTGAAAATCGTGCGTTTCCTCCGAGGCATCGCGTTTTATCAAGTGATTCATCCCTCGCTTTCGAAGTACGCACAAAAACAGGCTCGTTCACAGGCAACACATCGACGCGAGATTGAACGTAACAACGTTGCGCGAGCGGCGCGTAAGCACGATAATTGCGATGATTTATCACTGCGCGGTCCGTACGCGAACCGCAACTGCCACAACAAATATTATGCAATATCCGCTCTTTTCCCTGTTCCTCATAAAACTATTGGACCATGCGGTCCGGTTTAGGGCGAGTGGTTGCCTTTCCGCGAAAAAGCGGAAAATAGAAACCACCCGCCGAGATCGCGCAACCGCGTTCGCGTTGCGGAGAACAGGCTGAGGAATGCCTCGCTTAATCTTATCGCGTCTGACAGCATGTGCAATTTTCTCTTAGCTCAGCTGCTGATTACGTAGCTAGCAGAAAATCAATTATATCCGGGTGACAAGTTAAACGCTATTGATTGCCGCGGCGGCTGTGACGAGCTCAGTCGTTGCTTCGGCAGTTTATATCCGCGATGTCTTCCGCGCGTCGGTCAGCCATTTGTCGTTGAGGCGCGGAGAAGAAAGGCTCGCGATTATTAGCGTGAGGTCGTCACGTCCGGAGGTGCACGATATTTCATTCTAACTGTGCGGTCGGTTAGCTTCAATCCGAGCTTACGTCCTGCATCGGGAGGATCGATCGCGAGCCCCTGGACTGTGACGTACAATCCTTTTTACCGTGATTGTTATTACTTGCCGGTGCTTAGCACAAGTTGCTTCAATTCTTTAAAGTTGAGACATTTTTCAGTCGATCGCCAAGATTGTCGCGAATCAGTCGAACAGAGACAGAGAGAGAGAGAGAGAGAGAGAGAGAGAGAGAGAGAGAGAGCGAGTTGAAATAGCTTCGTTTATACTCGGAGCTTACCAAACTAAAAAAGAAGAAGCGCGTATAAAAATTTTTTCTCTGCAAGAACGACAATTATTCCTAAAGCGTATCAAAGAAATTCGATATAAAATTAATCGAAAATCGCATCGAATCAACGTAACGGCTCCTTTTTCCTCGACGATAAGCGCGACGAAGTATACAGTGCTTCCGGTTGAGCGCGCAGTTTTCTCTTATTATTACCGTCATTGTAATTCTCGTAACAAATTATTTTTACATAAGAGTTATCCTCGACTACCAGCACACAACACGTTCGTCGACCGGTTAATTGATAGTTATGTAAGAGTTGTTACAGGCGCGCGCGTGTTTTGTCACTATCACGTTATTACACCTGATTTACTGATGACGTCCCATTATCACACGAGGGTTTAATTCCCCTTGATCAGCGAGTTGTTACCTAATCGCGGAGGCCGGCTACAATGCTACATGCAATGCGGAATTACTCGATAATGTCGCTGATTGATGTATCGAGAAACCGGATCGACCGCGACGATCGACGATGACGCGGTTTTCGCACGCGCAGAAGTCGGAATCGCGTGAATGTCATCATCGGTGAGAGAGAACCGGTCTCCGTCGCCTAACACTTCCGCGCCTTCTGATCTTTCCTCAACGAAGATCCCTCTTAAGATCGTTTGATTCTACAATGCAGATTGCGCTAAGCTTGATTATCTGGCAGACCGGTATTTATGATAATCTCAGCTGATGGCCGGATTACCGCGCTTGGCATACGTTAACATATTAACGGCGTAAACATTATTAAAACTCCCCGTATACGTAACACCTTTCGAAGACGCACAATCTCGGGATCGAGAAAAACGTCCTTGCGCGCGTCGGCGATTAAGCCACGTGTTCGCCTCGACTCGATAAAACCGTCGGCATCCCGATTCCATCTGTCGACATCGAGAAACAGTGAACCGGTGAACCGGTGTGTAGATTTCGCACTACCGGCCGTTACGTCACTCGTAAAAATCTTCCACGATCGTACACGATCTCTGAGCGAACCGAAGTGGACTTCGGAGAACTGGAGATTTATCGTCCAGCAGGCTCTCGGAGCGCAGCGCGAAGTATGCGCGCGCGCGCGCGCGCGAGCGAGCGGCAAAAGTGTACTCGCGGAAATAATTGCATCGGCGGTTGCATTCACCTTAGCGAAGCTGTCACGACCTGTCACTGCGACGAGAAGAGCCGAGAACGAGATGTCGAGTTCGCGAGACGCGCCGACGACGACGACAACAATGACAGTGACAACAACGGCGACGACGGCGACGACGGCGACGACGGCGACGACGACGACGACGACGACGACGACGACCACCACCACGACCACGACCACGACGGCGTCGCTGTCATTCTGAAAGACGCCGGAAAGGAAACTGAGCTTGACTCTGATACGCCGGCACGTCACCGTGATTTTAATCGAATCCCCCTCCCGTGACCGAACAGAGCGACAGCGTAACCGCTAATTACTTTCGCGCGCGCTGTTTCTCGCGAGCGGCGCGCGCGCGCGCACGCGAGTGCGAAGTCCTTCGCGTTGCGTTGTTCTTGTTTCTCCCTTTTTCTCCTTTTTCCCTTGCTCCATTCTATTCTATTTCATCGGTTAACCGCCTTTTCGCGCCAGCAGCGTGAAGCGCGCACAGCCGGCGGCGGCGGCGCGCGACGCCACATGTCATGTGTCACGTGTTTCGAAAATTGATCCGTTCGACGGCTTGTAATTTTTTTTTTTTTCCCCCACTGCCCCGCGCGGGCGTGCGTGACCGTGCGGCCGGGTGTCGAATGACAGGAATACCCGGGAAAACTGATACGCGCTCGCTATTAATTCGCTGTTACCGGCCGCGTCGGGTTTAACTTCGGGATGAGGATGCGATTGCGCGTGCTACGTTCTCGCATACGTGGCGAAATTGCCCCGCACAATCGAGTGATTCCCGAGTCATGTTTATTTAATATCTCGGCCGAGGAGGAAAAGCGAACGCGTGCGCGCGCGGCTGAGGAATACGAATCGCAGGAATTTTTATTTCGCGTCGTCTCGACGCACCAGGTGCGTACGTGCGCGCGCGCAAGAAAAAGAGAGAGAGAGAGAGAGAGAGAGAGTGAGAGAGTGAGAGAGAGAGAGGAAGAGAGAGAACTATCTCGATGACTTTTGCTGTTACGACGTATAAGGAGATCGCGCGAGAAGGACGGATATTACGCGCGTGCGGAATTACAAAATCGCCGTCGACGAGTGGATAAAAATCACTCGCTCTGGATTTCGACCTCGAGAGATAAAAAGTGACGCGCTCGCGCGCAGACCTCGCGAGGGAAAAAGTCGCTGGCGTCCTTGCGCGAGACGGGAGAGTCCTCGCGTCCTCGCTCGCTGCCCACGCGCCAGTTAATTTTCGCGCTTGTTGGTATTGTTGGTATTCGCTCGGTGTAACATTGAAACGCCTGGCATTGTTGACGGGCGCGCGCACGCGTTTTTGTCGCCGCTGCAATTTTGCAGTCGCGTGAGTGCGTACGTGCGCGGGTAAACCGCGCGTGCAGCTGCGCGAGAGGAACGAGAGGCCGGTAGCAGCTGATACGGATCGGCGATAATCGCGACCGGGCGGTCTAATAGAACGCAATCCGTTAAACTTTCTCTCGATCATTCTCGCGCAATCGGGGTTCTAGTTGGATGCGAGCGGCCCGACCGACGGCGATCCATTTCGTCGGCGTAACGCCGCCGCGTGCGCGATCGAGCGAGCATCCGACATGCCTTAACTCGCCTGGACTCGCGACTGATCCTTCGCTTTTTCGTTTATTTTCCTTCCACTTCCTCTCGTCTCTCTCCTCTTTTTCCTCTTTCGCGCGAAGCGAGACGACGCATCGCCGTGATATTTAAAAGTATAGAAGTCGCGCGGCTACGCGTGATCGGATGCCGAGCATAATGAGGAATTTTCACAAAGCGTCGCATTCTCGCGCTAATTTCCATACGGCTGTTTACGGCTGTTTACGCAACGTTTGCGGAACGTTTAACGTCTTCGCATGTTAATTCGCCGCGCGACCTTGGATCGCGATATATTTCCTTACGTATTTTAACAAGTTTCTCGTATCGTCAAGATCAAGGCTTGACGGCCTTCAGGAAAGAACGCGATTTCGCATTACGAAGTTGCGCGCTGTCATTAGAAGACGGAACGAACTCACTGTGCGGAAAACACCGACAAGGCAGTGGTTGGAAAGGGTCTCTCGATGGACAAATTAGTCTGGACCGCGTAATTGTTAACCGATTCTAATAATTTCTTTTTTAATTTGCTCGTTATGAATTGCTCTGCAACTTTGTCGATTCACTTTTTTAAAGTAGAGCTTCAAATCGAAATGGCGGACTCAAAATGGTCATCAAAATATAGAAACTATAAGATATTAGATATTCTTGCATCGGAAAAAAATATATATGTATTTTAGGAGTTCCTCCTAATTACATCTGACGTCAGAATTTTAATTTCTTGCCACTTAAGAGGGTCTGAAACAATCCGAAATGTTTTACGACTTTCTTGTAGCTTCATATTATCGGATGCAAATATGCATTTGGATAACGTCTTTGCTCACACATTAGTACATATTGCTCGCAAAAATATGTAAATTTCAAAATTTAACTTGAAATTTACATATTTTAACAAACAATATATAGTAATATGTGAGCAAAAACGTGATCTGAATGCACTGACAGTATAAAGATATCAGAAAATCTTAAAACATTTCAAATCTTCTGAAGTGGCAAGAAATTAAAATGTGTGTATGTCGCACAGGCAGAGATAAGAACTTCGTGGTTCGTCACGAACCACAGTATTTAGAAACTCCAAACCCTTTCTGCTCTTTGTGTGTGTGTGTGTGTGTGTAATTTAATGTAGCACATTCGTACGGTCTTTCAACATTTCTTCAGCCTCTGAATGAAAAGGTTCGTGAACCTTCCTTACAACTTGTCGAAAGCTAGTTATATAGTATATCCGACGAAAAAAATAAGGAATGCAATATATCTTCGTTCTTCGTATCGGTTCTTGAAGATTCTCTGCTGTGACTTGTACGGTATATCTTAAAATCTTTATTCCGTGCCTCCTGGGTTTCTTCAGATAATTTCTTATAGTTTCTATACTTCTATACTTTGGTAACCATTTTGAGCCCGCTATTTTGATTTGAAGCTCTGCTTTAAAAAAAAAGCGAGTCGGCAAAGTTGTAGAGCAATTCATAACGAGCAAATTAAAAACAAAAGGTTATTAGAATCGGTTAACGATTACGCGGTCCAGACTAATTCGTACACCGAGAGAGCCTTTTTGACCACTGTGCGTCGTATTCGCGCGCCTCGAATCTCTTTCGTGTCAAATTAATATATTTCGATAGCCCGCCGAGACTCGTCCGGTTTGCGTAACGATACCGGGGAACTAAATGTATATTTCAACGAGTTCTTCCGCGAATTTACGTACGTGCGAGACTCGGACGTTAAAATTCATCGCCGATCTGTGTTGGATCGTTTCTGTTTTCAGAACTGACTGATTGTTTTAATAACGTACAGATGTAATGATTTCGCCAACACCGAGCAAATGCATCTCTCTCTCTCTCTCTCTCTCTCTCTCTCTCTCTCCCCCTCTCGCTCGCTCGTTCGCGCGCGCGCGAGTCTCAGTATTCGCGATCTCGGGAACGAACGGCGTTATTTATTACGACCGTGTCGAAACTCACGGGGAATTACGTCGATTCCAGTTCCTGCGCTTAACGCAGCGGCGGCGTAGCTTGTAAACGAAACTAATGCGAATGCGCGCGCGCACGCTGAATGAATCGGGCAAACTTTATACAGATATTCTTTCGTTACATCCCGCGCAATTGCGATTCCCGACGTGGCTTGTTGTTACGCTAATGAGACACGTCTTGACGTCGTCAACTTTGATATTGTACTATCCGCGAGACATCGAGTCGAGGACGACGACGAGCCGGCACGAAGAAGTAACAAAGAATCCGCCGTGAAATCCAAGTGATCTCCAAATGCTCATCGTCGTCTCGCTCCTCCCCGCTCATATACCGCTTTAATCGAGAAACGGCATGGTTAAACTACGTCAGATAGCGGCGGCGGGAAGAGGCGAGACGAGACCGGGCCGGGCGAGGTAAGGGGCGGCGAGAGGAAGGAAGGAAAGAGGTCGTTGAGCGCGCGGAGACAGCACGATAGTCCCTAAAGTATATTTGCATTTGCATTCGGTAATTAAACTCCCGCCGTTTCCGCGATACTAGACTCTCCCCAGCTCGTTCTTATCGGAGTTTGTCGAAGAAGAGCAATTGGTCGGCTCGAGGAATTCCAAATGGCTTTCACGTGCCCGCGAGGCACGTGACCAAGTTGTAACGGCCGGAAGTCGACGGAGATACAAAACTGTCTAGCGATCCGCGGTGATTAATCGTTTCGTTCAGTCAGAGAGAGCTATCTACCAGCCTCACCCTCCTCCCACCCCCTCTGTCCTTCTCTCTCTCTCTCTCTCTCCCCCTCCCTCCCTCCCTCTCTCTCTCTCTCTCTCTCGGTGTTTTCATTAATTAAGTAATTAAACCGCTGTCACTCCACCTCCAGCATCGAGATTTCGTACGAAGCAGATGGGGGAAGAGTGTGGTGGAGGAGGGGGAGGAGGAGGAGGAGGAGGAGAGCGTCTCGTTGCAATTTGTGTGTGACTTACCGCGTGTCTGCCGGTGTCTCGAGTCGCGCGAGCGAATCGACCACGCGAATTGTTCAATTAGGCTCGAGCGTCGGCGAGCATCTCTCGTGGCGGTTCGACGTGTTGTCGAACGATCGATCGCCGTATGCGAGATACAAGAAGCCGTGCGCGGCGGCCGCAGCTGTGTGTCTCGGAGACTCCAAGTAGATCAAAACGCGGTTTTCGCCGGCCGGAAAACGCCGAGCGTCCGCCTCCGACGAGCTTATCGACTGACGCAACCGGCGAAAGTAACCGGCACTCGAGGCACTATGCGCGATTTGCTCGGCGGAGCGTTTTCCGCCTCCGTCGGATGGTGTTCCCGTCGAGCCGACGGGTCGCGTGCAATCAGTGATTTCACTTACGAGGAACCGCTCGGAATCGGCAATCTGCCGGAACGCGAAATCGCCGCGGCGCTGCGATAGAGGATCTCTCGCTCTTCTATCTTGCGCGTGCCTCAGACTTCGGGTTTTTAAGAGCACCGGGAACACGTGTGTGTGATATATATATATATATATATATATATGTATATATATGCGTGTAGTTCCGCCGAATCGCTCGGGAATTACGCGGCCTCAATGACGACAGCGACGACAACGACGACGACGACTCGGCAGGAAAGAAGAGGCAACAGCGGGATACGAGTAGTTAAACGGGGAGAAGTAATTTCGCCGTGATGTAATTCGCTCGCGAGCAATGTAGCGCGAGCAGGTGTTGGCCGCAACCATGCCTCATAATCGCGAATGGCTCGATCGTTATTCCGCTCGCGTGCTCTCGGTAACCACGTTCGAGCGTCGAAGGAGTCATCGCGTGCGCGCGCGCGTGCGAATCCTCTCTCCTTGCGACAATTCTTGCGTCTCCGTGTGCAAAATTCGACGTCGCACGAAATCGTCGTCGTCGCGTCGTTTCCGTCGACGCGTCACGTTCGCCGCGAAGCGAAACGCTCGACGGTGAGGAATTATTTCCGCCGCAAGGTCGGAGCCTGGACTGGCGAGCGTGCGCGCTCTTGTTCGCCGCGAAAGTCGGCGAATCCACTCGATAAGCTCCTGTCTGCGTTATCGGCAAAGTTGGCCACGGGAGACCGAGCCTACTTGGCGGATACAATAAAAAGAGAAATATCGGTCGGGGGAGGAGGAGGGCCGAAGAAAAGGCGCGAGCTGCAGCGCGAGCGCGGCGCAGCCCCGCGGCGGCTACGCGCTGTAAAATGAGAAATGCATGAGAGAGCCGGAGGGTAAAGGACTTACCGTCGTGGGAGTCGTAGAGGTAGATGATTTTCTTCCAGCCGTAGTATCGCACCGTATCGATGATGGCGCGATGGTAATCCGGTCGCATACTTATGGCGAAGTCCAAGAGACCCGAGGACGGAGTCAGGACCTGGAGATATACAAAATAATCCCGTGTATTCTCTCTCCCGCGCCGGTCGTTCTCTTTTTCCCCCCTCTCTCTTTTTTTTCCTTTTCTTTTCGTTTTTCTTTTTTTTTTTTTTTTCTCTTTTGTTTCTCCACTCGTCGCGATATTTCGAGTGAACGATCTCACCTGCCGTCGCACCCTTCCCCTCGCCCCTACCGAGTTTCCGAGGAACGCACCGCCGAAATTAATTCTACTTAGGAAAGGAAGCTACCGCGAAACTTTAATCCGAGCGCAATCGAGCCCCGAGACCGCTCGTGAATTCTCTTTGAAACTTAATTCCTCGCGAGTGTGCAACTGGTGCGCGCGCTCGTCGTGATTTACCGCCGAAATATATGCCTTTTGATACTAATTGCACTTGTCGACCGCCTCTCGTCGCGCATCTCGGCTCGCATCTCCCTCTCGCTCTTCGTGGAACACTTTTGCCGCGGAGGAACGCGTTCGCACGATTGATCCTCCTGCGCAGCGATAATTCAGAAACATCTGTTATCGATCGCAATGACGCGCTCCTTTTTTCATCGAGTCGATACCCGCCGATATTATCGGAGCGGCATAAATAGCGCCCGCGTTTCGCGAATAAAGAATTAATCATCGTCCGGCTGCCAATAGTCATATTCACGTATTGAATTTCCGACGATACCGGTAGCGTTCCCTTTCCTGGAGGGACGAACGGCGGCGGGGGGGGGGTTACCGGCGATGCAGACGCCGGTAACCGAGAGAAGGATCTCATGAAAATTGAAAAGGATTTTCTCTATATAAATGGCCGCTCCTGGCGAACCGCGTAATTGGCCCCCCGCAAAAAAAAAAAAAGAAAAAAGGAGAGAAGGAAGGAGTAGAGAGCCGAGGCGTCGAATCAGCATTACCGCGCGATTACCATTTAAACGACATTGGCGTTCGTTACGCGCGCACATACATACACGTATACATGCATACATACTTATACGCGGCCGTGCGCGTGGAAATATATCGTGGGAAAAATACTCACACACAACACGCAGTCGGAATACACACGACGCGGCCGCGCGCTCGTCGTACAGAGACTAACGCGATATCAGTTTTGCGAGTGGATACGGCGGCGCGATAAATGCACGCAGCCACGCAATTCGAGCCGGCGAATAAATTTTCGGCCGGCCAATTTATTCGGAAATTCAAATTGTAATATGGCCGTATGTGTGTCGCGCATACATATTTGCATATTTGTATGGATGATGGTATCGGCCGAATTCATCATTGTGCGTCTACGCGCCGCCGCTAATTATCAGTTACAGCCAAACGAAACTATTGATTCCGCAAGCGGCGTTTATCGTCGCGCACGTGCCTCGCAGTTTTTCTCCTTTCTTTCTTCTCTCCGCTTGTCGGAGCGGACAAGCGAGATGGAAAAAATTATTTCCGCGATATGTGACGAGAACGCTTCTCGACCAGGTGGAGTATACGAGAAGTTTGCCATCGACGAAGCGATTCGGTTTCTACTTCAAGTTCTACCGCCGAAAGTAGACTGTTAATCGGCCGCTCGCCGAAGCGTGCTCGACTCGACCGGATTACGAGAGGCGAAAGAAAAAGAATTGCGACAGAGATCTTCTGCAAATTGTGCCGCTGAGGAAAGTCGGCGTATTAATTGAAAGGTTATCGTAATGTTTCGCGAAATACGAAGCATAAAGTGGAAACTGGGTAATTCCGTGACGTTTGAAGCGGAACGGGCAATGTCTTTCTCACGCGCGTAATGATCTAATGATCTCGTTACGTACGTCTCGCTTCGGTGCGCCGAAGCCACAAACACATGCAGGTTTCCGTGAATAAATTAAACGTCCGACGTCGGTCTGGCGTTCGCCAAACTGCTACTTAATCTCCTCTACATTCCGCGAGAGAAAAACCTGCCGATCGCGACCAATCATCTCATTGTATCGACTGAAGACGCGGCAAAAAGCGGACGAATCTCGAAAGTACCGGTGACTGGGAGATTCCCGGAAAAGTCTCCGGCATTGACGCGAGAGCATGTTTTATCCGCTGCGCGAACGCGCTGTTATATTCTTACGACGAGGAAAAAGTCGAGCCTTGTGGCTTTACCTTCTCGGGAAACCAGGGTGTCACGAACGGCATCTGGAAGGTGTTGCTGTAGGAATGCAGCGTATCGAACGAGTCTGGACTCACGGCGCCCAGCATCGAGAACACGCCTCTGCTGAATTGGCTGCAGACTGTAACACGCAAAAGCGACACGGCGACCGTTAGCGTCGAGTAACACAGCGTTTAATAACACGATGATAATGATAAGAAAGAAAGCCGCGGCCGGATGTGCTTCGGACGCGACGCCGACTGATTTCGGCGCGTTTATTTCGTTTCGATCACTCGCGAGTTCCCGACGTGATGTCATTACATAATCTCTCTCTCTCTCTCTCCCCCCTCTCTCTCTCTCTCTCTCTCTCTCTCTCTCTCATTCGGAGAGTTGCCGCGGAATATTCTTTCTTACTTTAAGTCCTCATTTTGGGTGCGCGCGCGCGACGTTCACGGCGAGAACAAGCTTATACATATTCATGAGAGTTTTTACTTAAAAAATTATAAAGCATCTTTTTGCGAGGTATTTGCAAATACGTCTCGCGAACTCGTCTGAGCAAGAGCGCGCGTTTATTCGTGTTCCTTTGAGGCGGTCTTGTTCCCGCACAATAATTCCGCCGGATATTTGTTCGGAAAGTCGCACGCGCGACGGCGTCACGCCGCGCGTTAAAATACTCGCGCGCGGACAAATATTTGCGCACCGCTGTTATTTATACGTTGTTATTATTTAACATCACAAATACACACGGGCCGCATGAAGATCGAGCGACTGTCATACGATGGGTAATCTCGTCGACCATTATGCGTGGTCTCTTCCACAAAGCGCAATAATACCGCAAAAGTGTCAGCTTGCGGTACACACACTGAACGCCCGCTGGATAGATCCGTTTTTATTAGCACGCCGGGAGCAAAAAGGGCCCGCCGATAAAAACGGCGTATGTGAGCGCGCGAGCTAGGAGTGACGGGCAGATCTAAATTTGATTACCGCCCCAACAAAGTCGCTTTTAATAACGCGCGGCAAATAATTGAGTAGGGAGGCCTGGAAAAAGCGACAATGAATGAGAACGTAAGATGTTTCTTCGTCGTTTCTTCACCTCGATATCGATAAGCGCGCGCGCCTTTCTCCCCCCCCTCTCTCTCTCTCTCCATCTCTCGCGTCGTTATCAATTATTCAAATAGGATACCGTTGATAATGTAGTTTCGATAAACACGTCTCCAAACGAAGCCTCGCCCGGCCGCATTATTTAGTGCACCGGAGGTCAGCGCACCGAGCCGAATGCCTTTTTGCGCTCGCTCGATATTCAGCGTCCAGCGAATAGTGAATTTTTATTGAAATCCGAGCGAGAGAAAGGTGATGCTGCGCGCAAAAAGACGCGGTGAACGGCGCGGCATTCACGCTAGAGAAAAGACTAAAGTCACGCGATATATAGACGCGATATTTAGAATCGTGTGTGTCCGTACATATGTGTGTGTATGTGTGTATGTGTGCGTGTATAGACGCGCGGAAGCGTGATTATAGGTGCGATCATTATCTCTCGGCGGGTATAATTCGATGATTCGGAGAGCGCAGCAGCGGCGACGGCTCAGTGTTTAACCGCAACGATCGATACGCGGCCGAGATAAATGGCGATGATGGACAAACGCGATAAAACGTACAGAAAGCACGGACCACGGAATGGCTGGGTGGAAAAAGGGACAGAGAGAGAGAGAGAGAGAGAGAGAGAGAGTGACGGAGATGGGGTATCGGCTGCACCGATTGCGAAGGTGAGGGAAGATTCAAACGGTTGGAAGCGATCCAACGGGGAAGGTGAGGTAAGGCGCGGCAGCGGCGGCGGTGGCGGAGGCGGATAAAAAAGCGCCGGTCGAGGGAAAAGAAACCGGGAGGAAGAAGCGCGCGGGAGGGAGAGAGGAGCCGAGCCCTACAAGTTAATCGTGGACGAAGAAACTGACGGGACTCGCGCGCGATCGCAGATTTTTGCGCCGGCTGTCTAAATGACTGATAAACGGCGCTGATATACGACACTTAATGCGAATAATATTGTGGCCTCGCGCGCTGCGTAACCCCGCAGACGAGGCGGCAGGTTGCTGTTGATTTTTCAGCCGAGCGCGTGCCACCCTTGGCTCTTTCTCTCTCTCTCTCTCTCTCTCTCTCTCTCTCTCTCTCTCTCTCGCGTCTCTTTCTTCAATCGCAAAATATTATCTTAGCATTTCGGACGTCTCCCATTGATTTAATTAGGTGTCGCAAGCGTATTCGCCGGAGATACACAACCGGTCACGGCGGTAATCGATATTCGTCCTCGCGGGGGAGGCGACGCGCGGGGTAAATTCCGTTCTTAACAAAATGGCGCTGTTTTGACGTTCCTTGGGAAACGGCGTTTGCACGGCTAAATTAGCCGGCACATCGGAACCTCCTTTCGATTCGAGAAAAACGGCCCTCGACGGCCACGCGCAGAGGAAATTGCGCGTGGCCGCGGGGAGGGGGGTGTGGGAGCGGTGGCTTATTAACCATTTCGTTGTTATCATTACGGCGCGCCCGCGTATAATTCCGACCGGAATTACGTGCGCGCAGCCTACTTTATTTTAATTATTCTTTTATGGCCGCTCTCACACGCCCGACCTTCGTACCCGACCCTCGGCCCGGCCCGGGGTGAAAAAGAACCGCCGTCGCGGCGGCGGCGAGGAGTGTGCTAAAGGTGCGAGGAACCGGAGAGAAAGAGCGACTGCGTGGGCGCGGTTTTTATTTTCGTTGTTCCGCGCACGTGTACGTGCTGCGGCCGCAGCAGAATTCAGAGATCCGGCGGCGCGGCGCGAACTGCGGCGGCCGGCATTTATTGTGGCCACCCCGAGGGTGCATTTATATTCATAAGCATAATGGGGCATCGTGATATATGCGCCCGCACCTTGGTCAAGAATGTCCCTTCGCTCTTTCGTCATTATTAATTCCGCGCGCCTTTGCTCTCGCTCGCTTGCTCGTCGACATGTCCGCCGGCGATATTTCGCAAAAATGCGCGCGCGCGCGTTCTCTGTTCTTTGGCAGAGCGTCGCCGCGACATGTCCGGCTCTAATTGTAGATTGGCACCGCACCGACGATGTTATTCGCGCACGCGGCGCCAACGGCGTTCCCCTCGAGCTTCGAGTGCAGCAGCGCGCACCTGTGCACTTCGTACTTCGCGAAGCGCAGCCGTTGCGCTCGTGGCATCGATTGCATGCTTCCGTATCGTGACCCTCGCCCCCGCCCCCTCTTCCTTCGCGCAACATCTCTCATGAAATTATCCAGGATGTTTCGGAAGATTTGCATTGAGCTCCGGGGGTGCATTCGCCGGGAACTTGTGGAGACGCAATTTTTGCACTCGTGGACATTTAATTGAAGCCCCGTCACGTCTGTCCCGCGTCCTTTGTGTATTGTCCGTGTTAAATGCCTCGTTAATTGAGGTTCCGCTGAATAATGTTGAACGCCGGCGTCAATTTTCGACAGCACTCGAAATTTTTGCTCCGCATCAATCCTGGAAATCCCGCAGGAGAATTTCGAGGACCGGTGGCGGAATCCGGCTCGAAATAATTATGATACCGCATAGGCTATTATTTTATTTTGATGCTATGAATTACTTTTTACATTTAATTTACACTTTACATTTAATTTACCCAGTTTCAAATATATCGTGATTATTCATCGCGTAATTAATCGCGAGTAAGCGTGCACGCAGTGTATTATGTATGATAGGTAAATATTAAGTAATTTAATAAAGATTTAACGAGGAGAGCAGAGAAAGGGTGAACGAAGCAACAAATTCGCGCTTTCTCACCGTAATTTATTTATCATCTCTTCGTTATCTCTCGCCTGGCTTTCCGATCTGTCATCACGTCCTTGCCCGCTCTGTCATGACGCCTCGGATATTAACTCTCGGCTACACACGGAAAATCGATTCGCGTTAATCAACATCGACGAGATCAACATCGATTTCGATCATACTTCAAGAGTCGACGAAACATATATGCGCGAGATATAACGTAGTACGCAAAGTCAACACGCAAAAACACGCGACGCGCGAGAGCGCCGAAACAATCGGCGAGAAGGATAACGTCATCCCCTCCCCTCGATCGTCAACATTCCCGACCCATCATCGAACGCCGCGCGGTCACAGAATCAAAACAATCCGGACCTTCAAGGCGTGCCTCGTGCGTTTTTGACCTTTCCCGCGTGGATTAGTTATGTTGTCCGAGAGCTCGCGAGCGGTACACATCGCTCAGTCGCGCGTCGCTGTGTATTTCTCCGTCACGCGATTAACGTGTCTACTGCCGCTTCGTTTAACCGGACTCTCGCGATATTTAACACGTATGACTTCGGTCAAATCGTGTCTACGCGAGCGTCGGTGTCAGTGCCACGATGAGGGGGATGCTGCTGGACCGGAAAGCCAGGGTGGAGAACGCAGCTGATAGCATCGTCCAGGTGCGTCAAATCATTTATTACGTACGAGGATTCTAACACAAAACGTTTGACGAATCTATGCACACTGATAGAAAAATATAGTTGAATTAACCATAATCTCACTATATTTTATAGTTCCATTTGGCGTCAACCATATTTTTACCGTTCGTGGAAACCTGCATGATATAGTCGAATAAACACAAATATATAGTCGATGATTGTCTGAAATAATTGTTTAGTTACTTTTACCACATATATGGTAATTTCTCATTCACAAATGTAGTGAGATTTAATATTCATATAGTTACATCTGTCATCATTTAGCAAATATTCCGGTAATATCGACTATATAAAAGAGTTACTTTTACCTATCATTTTATATCAGCATCCATACAGTAATTTTAGTTTAACTTACTATAATTCTTAGTAAAAATGTTATATGGTTGGTTATACTATGCCTATATCGTAATTATTACCGATATTATGGTAACGCTTACTATAAATATGATATATTTCGGACTATAATTTCGTTACTGTATCATTGTAGTTCCAAATAGCATATACTTTTCTCTCAGTGCAGGCGTGTCGAAATTTAGATCGGCATTCGTACTTTGTCATTATCTGACAGCTTCGTGAATTTTCAATTATTCATCAAGACTGTAATTTATTTCGTGTAACAAAGAACGCTGATCCAAATGGTCAAATAATAGCCGGTGAAGATGAGCTTGTGGTGTAATTATGCTCTCGATCAAAGATCGCGAATAATCGTTTGCTGTGAATAGCGAGTTTGGAAATTTGTAAATCGTAAATCTCGCGAGTGCTGATTTGTACGTCTGAGATGATGCTCCGTGGGCCGCCACGCTCCATTCCATTGACCTTGCCTTTTCTCTTTCATCATTGTTTTTGTATCGAATTCAACTTTGAAATACTATCGGATGTAATAACTGCCATCCTTCGTGAGAAGTAATAGTAAAGAGTAAACGCAGGTGGAATACCGAAATAATCGAATGTCGAGCAACTCTGAAATGGATTTTCCCTCAAATGGAGTCAACATGCAAAACGCAGCATCAACAACCGTTTGTAGCATCAAGGTGCAACGACGTATTCTGTGTAGCGTTGTACCTCGTGATTCCTTGTTGGTTTACCGAATTTTACGGTATGTGCCGAGTTAATATAAAAATCAAATTCGGACCCGGGTCTGTGTTGAAACTCGCATTTCTGTTTCCGCTCAATTGCAATAATAAATATGAGAATGTGAATATCACAGCGACATATCGGACACGCGCGACAAAGAAAGGCGCGCATTTCCCGTCGTGCCGCACGAAATTGAGCGCCTACAATTTGCCGCTCCAATTTGATTGGATTTTTTTCGCATTTGTCATAGCGATACCTCAAGGCTCGCTTTTCGCGTGGAATAAACTTTGCGCGGTCGGTCGGTCGGTCGATCGGGATATTGCGCGATCCCCGGCACTGCTCTCTCTCTCTCTCTCTCTCTCTCTCGCTTCGCGCGTCTATCACCTTATTTGTCCCGATATATCGTGGAAGTTTCGAATCAATACGCAACCTCGTGTGCGGCGCACAATGAGCATACCAAAGTTGCGTCAAGTATGCGAAGGGGATGCTCGATCAAGTAGGCGGCAGATGGCCGCAGTATTATCGACTCTATGCATTGGCTCTCACGACTGAACAAGTTTAGTGCCTATTATTATACTAAATATATCTACTCGCGCAGCCAGCGCTCAGGTCAGGCTAATGATGCCGGCAAACTTTGCATACTGCACGGACAGGTGCTACGCTCGTGCGGGTGATACTTCCGCCACGTAACTTTGTTATGCATGCATATGCACGACGGCCCGACGGTCGAGACGTTCGCCGATGGCCGCGATAAATAGGCGACAATAACGCACGTGGTATAAATCGCGGAATTTATTAACCCGCGATGGCCGGCGCTAAAAGCTACGTCGCGCCGGCTTGTTGCCACGCGCGTCTTCGAGAAGCCTTCGCATCCGCCGGGCACGGAATCTTAAGGGATTAAGAGCGATGAAACGATTTATCGATGTTTAATTCTCTCTGACTGAATTCTCTCAATCGGTCGCTCCTCTCTCTCTCTCTCTCTCTCTCTCTCTCTCTCTCTCTCTCTCTCTCTCTCTATCTGTCTCTGTCTGTCTCTCTCTGTCTGCCTTTCCGCCGCTAATGAATGGGTTCTTAAGTCTCGTACGATTTTCCTGCGTAAGGCGCTCGCCATTGGAGCTCGCTGCTGCACACTAAACGAATTGTAACGCGAGTTTGTAAAGCGACGGAACCGATTTGAAAGAGTGTCGATAGTTCGAGGCGAGTTTATTCGGGAGCCGATCGCGCGACTAGGAAATCCGTTCAACCTTTGCTTAGAGCTCATTCTCCATCCTCCTCGTGCCCCTCTGTTTTATTTTTTCTTCCCCTTCTCGCTTTCTTCCTCCCTTCGTTCCCTTTCTCGTTTCTTCTCCCTTTTTTCTTCTTTCTGTCGAAAAGTTTCGCAAGACCATTCCGTAACTTAGGGACCATCAACGGGAACACTCGCCGCGCCGTGCCGGGAAATTCTCGGAGGCAGACTCGAATATCGCAGAGACGAAATTATTTTTTACTTGCAAAGTTCCAAGTGCCCGTCGTAATGTAACCAAACTCTCTCAGGGTCGGTATCCCCAACTGGGTCGCGACGACGATGTCGGGCATCTTCAGCAGGTAACCAGACGAATCTCCCAGCTCCATTCGACAGTACATAAAATCTCTTCCGCGACGGTAAACCCGGCAAGATTGGTTACACCGGCGTGCACGAACTTCACGCCGCGCAAGCATGCGTTTGTATCTCCCAAGGAGCGTTGTCGCGTTGTTCCTCGACGCGAGGAACTGTCGCTACAGTCTCTCGCGAATCCCTTCGCGCTTTTTC
The DNA here is from genome assembly GCF_003227715.2 of Harpegnathos saltator. Taxonomy (NCBI): domain Eukaryota; kingdom Metazoa; phylum Arthropoda; class Insecta; order Hymenoptera; family Formicidae; genus Harpegnathos; species Harpegnathos saltator. The sequence continues at coordinate 30,836 of NW_020230205.1, forward strand.
GCGATAACGCTGTTTCATCCGTCCCAGATCCGTCTCTCAGTCGCGCTCTCGTCTCATTAGTCCCCTTCGCAAAGAAGCGCGCGCGTTTCTCATCGCGCGCAATCGAACGCCACGACCGCGCCGACGCCTTCTCGAGTCTCTTCCGGACGGCCCATAAATCTAACCCCCTCCCCCTTCCCCCCGCGGATAGATATAGCTGTACGCGTCGGCGAAATTATATTTAGCAACCGGAGAGCAACTAATCTTCCAACTAGCGTTCACGAACCATTTAACTTGCTAACTCGTCCTATCACGCATGTTCCTATTTGTCCTTTAGCAGTCGCGGCGCCCGTCGTGGATGTATCGGTGCGACTGCCGGGTCCCGCTCGCTCGCGCGAGCACGAGCGAGCGGAGGCGCGATGCAAATACATGGGCAAGCCAGAGCGACCTTATCAGTATTATCAGAGCACTGTTTCCTGGCCTCTCTTCCCTCGCCCCTCCCCCCCCCCTCCTCCTCCTCCTCCTCCTCCTCCTCCGGGTATCTCGTGAAGTTCGCGCGCACAATAGACAAAGTTTCCGCGACCCGGCGATTATCTCGATTTGAGCCGGCGCGCTCGGCGGCGCATACGAATCCCATAGAAATCGCGCTAAGTGTGCGACGGTCGTAAACTCGGCGGCGTCGTACGCGTGTTACAGCTAATAGACGGCAAACGACATTGATCGGATCGGATAAAGTCTGCGGCGACGAGCGGACAATCGTCGGAGAAGAGAGAACGCGTAAACGTTCGCGCGCGGGTCGCGCCGAACGTGCAATTGCAGGTGGCGAAGGTGGTTGATAACGGTGATGAGAGCCACTGGTGGTGATAACGCTCCCAATTAAAACTTGAAAACGCGCGCTAACGAGAGAATGACTTGCGTAGAGTTGCGAACTTGCAGACTTGCGTAGAGAGTTTAGATTGGAAATTAGGTCGGGACGTTGTAAAATTTGCCGAGACAAGGCGAGGACGAATGGGGGGGGGGAGGGGAAGGGAGATGGAGAGAAAAGGAGATCGCATAACGCTCCTCTCCCTGTGTATTTACCTTCTCGTATTCGCCGCCGCGTTTTATCGGTTTCGCTCGCTGCGTCCTCTTTTTCCGGCTTTTTCCGGCTTTTCGAAGCAGAGCGAAGTTTGAATTCACCGGCAATTACGAACCGTAATCGCGCGGAAGGTGATTCGCAGGGCCTGATTCGCGCTTTCGTTTCGCCGTGGGAGCTTTCGTCGCGCGACACGAAAGCCAAAAGTCCGCAGGCAGGAAGTAGCCATTATTCTTCCCGGGCGATATGTGCGAGACGCCGCGTAATAACGTCGAGGAATTTTCCGAGGACCGAGTCCGGTTTTCCGCCCGCGCCTCCGTCTCTACCTTTGCGGTCTTTCCTCCGCCCTCTGCTCCGCTCTCCTCCCTCCGGCCCCTTCCCCCAGCGCCGGTCCGCGCAGCTACTTTTTCCCCCTCGTTTCGCCAGCGCGGTGAAACTTTCGCCGCTTCTTTCGCCCTCGCAGACACGTACACGCCGGCAATAAGGATTCACCTGTGCGTGAAAGCAGGCAGACGGGCCGCGAAGTCGACGAGGAGAGCGAAGACGACGAAATCTTATTGTAGCGGGATTTAAGAGAGAATTCAGCACGCCACGAAATTCCGAACAGGCGACACTCTCTCTGGCCTTGCTTACAAGTGCGCGCGAAGCACCTCGCGGGCCTCCCGCGGACGAGCTCGATCCAATAGACTGCGAGGGTGGAAGTTGCCTTTGTATTGGCAAACAGGAATAAAGAGGCCGCGCGAGGATCGTCACGCGAGCCACGTCGATCTGCGGCACTTTCGCGTGGATTACGGCGACAACGCTAATGTCACGCGACCCTCTCGCGAATCTATCGTCGTCGACGCGCCGAACGGTTTCTCGTCCGCTGTCGCGCCCGTGGAAGCACGTTTGTTCGAAACTTCGAGTCACAAGCGAATCTCTCGCCTTTCTCACTCCCGGAGCTTCTCCTGCGAAGTTTAATTTCTAAAAAATTCGTCGACTTGCTGGAGGCACTTGAGACCCGGCAATCGCGAGCGGCCGTCGGCCTTTCTGTCTCGTTTTACGGCGGATCGGACACGGTAAGAAGTGTTGTCCTGCGCCTGACAGGGTTTCAATGGCGAAAGAAGGATATAGAGTAGCCGGAGGACCAAGAAGGAGCGCGCGCGGAGGACAGGTTATCCTGATTTAGATGGAAGACGTGTGCATCGATCGTCGAAATCGACGGGGAGCGTCTCTCGGTTAAACACACGGCGGATCATCGGCATCGCGGCGCGGGACGGGCGGGGGGAGGGGGTGTGTGCAATTTTCTCACCGCACCGGCCGCGATTAGCGGTCGCACCGGGCGTTAACATTAGGGCAAACGGCGCTTGCGTTGCGTTATCGCGTAATTGAAATGCCAACGGCGCTATTAGACGGCGCCGAGAGCTGCACAGCTTGCGCGCGCCCTTTTGCGCGCGCCCTTTTGCGCGCGCCCTTTTGCGCGCGCGTTGCCAGACGAAGCGGTCATCCGTAAACATTCATCCTTCGGCTAGAATTTTCCGTTGACCTTAAGTTCGCCGGTGGCATCACGGTTGACGTATTCAGGGCTCGTTCGTACATTACTTTTCCGCAACGCGCTGCACGACGCGTGATATAAACCGCGGTGGAACTCGTGATCCTCGGAGAAAGGAGAAAGAGGAACGTTCTTCTCCTTGCCGTCACCTCCGAAACGAGCGAAGATAATTTTGCATATAATTAATGTTCCTTCTTCTCAAGTGCCGCAACAAATCATTTCTAAGCCGTAATTATGCGGCGACCTATAAACGTCATTTTTATAAAGGTGGCTTAAATTATACTTGTATAAGAGAGAGAGAGAGAGAGAGAGAGAGAGAGAGAGAGAGAGAGAAGGGAGGGGAGGGGGGGGCCACGAGTGTCCGACGTAAAATGAAATACACTCGCTGTCGCGCGTGATTGCGTGAAAAGCCGCGTTGGACAAAAACCCGACGCACTCTCGTCCGCGCGAACTCGGCGTCGTCGCTTATTTCGTTCGACACATCACAGAGGAGGAGTGAAAATAAATTGTTAGACAGTCCGAGGAAACTTCGTTACGCGGGAGAAAACGTGACTCCTTACCGTGCGACGGGGAATAGGGGAGGGATCACGCCGAAGATTAATCACGGGGCGACGTTAGTCGAAGTCCGTGCGTGTCGCGTTTTCTCGAGACAAACGACTGCCACTGGCCGCATTCGGAGATTCTATCGGTTAGACGATAAAACCGTCGGGTCTCCCTCGCCATTCTATTTGTAAAGGCGCGCAACCCTCGCTCTTACCCCTTTTCCCCGAATCCGTCCTCTCGATCCGGCCGAAACGGACTTCCCTTTCCAGCCGCCTCCATGATGTTTCCCCTCATACTCGCACCTCTCTCTCGCTCTCTCCTCTCCTCTCCTCTCGCTTTTCCCTCTCGTTTTACACCTCGAGACGACCGGCAGTCAGTCTTTTACGGTTGCCAGCGGGGCTGCGCGATTGAATTTGTAAGCTCGCTCGTGCGGGAAGAACTGCGTCTGGTCGCCGCGTATGCACGTAAGAATATCGGCAGCGGACAGCAAGCCGAGCGGGTCGTCTGACCGTGACGCTGTCACGTCCGCTGTCGCGAAGTAAGCGATCGCCCAGTTCCGTACGTGGCCCTCATGTAAACGATGATCAGCATCATTCTGGCCGATCGGCCCTTCCCGAGAGAGCTACCTGTGCTCCGCGAGAAAAGTCGAGAACAAAACCCCGACGATTCAGTCATCGCGTCCGTGACGTCATTCGCGTGCTGTCGGCCGAGAGTAGCGCGTGTGATCGCGCTACTCTACTTACGAGGATCTCCGGCGGATCCATAAACCCGATTGGATTTGCAAATCTCGAATGGTTAGTTCCCTCTGGCTCTCGCTCCCCCCTCCTCTCTCTCTCTCTCTCTCTCTCTCTCTCTCTCTCTTTCTCTCTCGCTGCGACAGTAAACGGATGGATGAACACGAAGGCGATTCGTATACGGCGTTTGATCGTGAAACGCAGGCGCGGACGCGTCTCTAAAATCGGACGTGGACACGAATGCAAATCGATGTTCGTACAGAGAGGCGACGTTAACGGAACTGTGTGTCTTAAGTGGGGCCATCCCAAAGAGAAATGACTGCACAGATGAGAGCAAGGGGGGAGAGAGAGAGAGAGAGAGAAATTTAGCATATACTTAGTTTAGCATGTTCGTCCCACAGCCTCGAATATATTATGCGCGACAGAGAGATTGGGTTCTCGCCCAATTTATTATACAAATAAAAATAGTTGAAAAGTCCGGAATACTCTCTCATCCTGTACATACGTTCCCGGCGCGTTGTAATTTTTTGCCGCGCGTGTTGATAATCGCGACGCGTCTGCGACGTGCAGATTTAATTAGCCGAGAGTGCTCAACATGCGACGTATCGCGGCTTATCCGCGTACGTAGCCGTGTATGCATCGGGAGGGACATGAAACTAGATGAATAGTTTGATCGTAAACGCGACCGGAAATCAATCTTACTTGAGTCATGACCGTGAGTGCAAACCTTGCTCTCCGTACCTCTTAGCGCGGACGCGCGCGCGGACTCTTTGACGAAAGTTTAATTAGTTTACTCGCGGGACGCGGGGATTATCCATAATCGTAGTAATCGGGTAAATCCAATTTACCCATTTCTTCCTCGCCCAATTTTCGTCCTCGCATTGTTCCGATCGCAAGTATCGAGCTGTACGTAACCACACAAACAAGATTGGATTTGCAAACTTCGGATAGAGGGAATATGTACCGATCCTGTACATAGGCGAACATCAAACGCAGGCAAATTCAGTGAGCCGTTTAACTGTGAAGAGCAGGAGCTCGACTTAGGTATCGTGGCTTGAACGCGCAAATAGATAGCCCAGATATTACCCTATCTCCACAAAGGCGCTATTTATTCGCGCGCAATACGTTCGGAATAAAGTCAATAGTACTTGAGCGAGCAATGTCGATGTTGTTGTGCGTACGCGATTCCGTGCCACTTCACAACGGTGACCGCTCTGAACTTAACGGCATGCGATTGAATTAATATTTGCAGAGAGTATGGCGATAAAAGAGCGAGCGAGAGAGAGAGAGAGAGAGCCTAAATTTCAAAGGAGGGACAGAGAGAGAGAGAGAGAGAGAGAGAGAGGCCCTCTTTCACGCGAGATTTAATAAAAACTGTCGTTAATTTTCGGCCTCGCCTCGTACGCGGTATCACTTTTTCGCGGTTTGTGCGCTTTCACGGATGAAGCGATGGCGATATTTCATTTATTACGCGGGTCCGCGCGTCCCTATTTATAAATTCACTTTGTAGCCGGGAGCGTACGAGTCTAATGCTAGGATACACCGATGGACATTAAAGTAGCGGGACACGGCCGCGTCATTTGATGCGGCGCATCGTTTCTCTGTAAAAGAACGAGCGGAACGTGGCCGTGCATGCAAATGCAACTCTATATCCTTCTTTTGACACCAATTTTTTCTCACACATACATCCACACACAGATTCTCCCTCTCCCTCTCTCTCTCTCTCTCTCTCTCTCTCTCTCTCTCTCTCTCTCTCTCTCTCTCTCTCTCTCTCTCTAACTCTATCCTCCCCTCTCTCTCTCTCTCTCTCCTCCCCCTTCTCTTTCTCGTCTCGCGCGATCTCTCTCCATTTTTCGTATTTATCCGCTTACGTGTATATTACGTAAGTGCAGATACGTGGCGCTCAATGCACGAATAGATCTGTCTATGCACATCGGACGTATTTCCATTTATCACTCTCGGATCTCATCGCCTTCCGTTTCCACTCGTGAAAGGAGCTAATGCTCCTTCATCCGTTCCTCCTATGTCGGCCGGTCCTCCAACTATTTTTTTCATCCGCTCGACAGGCGGTGGAGGGTGGCGAGTGGTGTGATTAGCATGAGAAAAGTCCTTTTATTCCCGCCCGTGTACCCATAGTGCGGAGCAATAAGTTCTTCGTTCGGCCCTCCGAGCAGAGAGAGAGAGAGAGAGAGAGAGAGAGAGAGAGAGAGAGAGAGAGAGATATCTGCCATTTATGCGTGCGCGCTGAAAAACGGGCGGGAGATTGAGATTACTTGGAGCGTCTCTCGCTCGATAAAGTAAAAATATCAATCGCTGGTTGAAACTGGCGAGTGCGACGCGAGGACACCGCGCGAGCGCGCCAAGTCGCTGCTGCGCGAGAACCTGCCAGGTCAGGCTCCCCGAAATTATCGGTCGATCGCGGCTCAGAGAGTTCGAAATCGAAATGGCCGAAATTCTCGGTATCGGCGGACATACGTAGAACCCTTATAAGACCGTTATCGGCGTCGTTAAACCGTCGAGTCTAATAGCGATTTCGATATACTTGGGTTCGTGTCCCGGTCCCCATCGCCCGGGATATCCGCCCGCGAATCCGGGTCCGGCAGACACCCTCTTTCGTGACCGTGTCGCAGGATTTGCCGCCCCAATAAAAGGATTAACGGGACGAGGGTTAATCCTATTGGAAGGACCGCTCTCACACTCTTCGTGTTCTTCCCTCCTCCGTCGAGCGCTTCTCTTCTCTATCCGTATTAGAGTTTCGTCCTTCTACCTATATTGCCGTCTGATTAGTGGCCCCGTCTCGTGCCATTGGCCGCGAGCTTCGGCGCCGATAACGAACAATTATTTTCGTTTCGAGCGTAACTTCGTACTCGCGAGAGCAGCACGTGTCTCGATTCGACGACTCGACCGCCGTCTACGTGTCGCAGCGTCGCGTAATGTAACGTAGCGTAGCGTAACGATTAGTGGAGAAAAGACAAAGGTGGAGTTTTGGATTTCGTGTAACTAACCAGAAAATTTGCTCTTTGTTGCAGATCTCAGACGGAACTCGCCGAGGGAGCTGCCGGGGAGGTGCGGTTTCGGTGGATCCCGTACCGGAGGATCCGGTTCGGGCCGAGCAGGGTCGGCTCGAAGGTACGCTGATAAATTTACCGTGCTCTTCCGTCGAATCCGTCGCGATGAAAAATTACGATATAATTCCTCGATAAAAAGTCGTGGAAGAATCCCGACGATCGCAAAGAATTAACACATTCGCGGAATTGCCCACGCGCGTAATTCTTTTTTCGTTAAGCCATTCATCGTTGTATCTAATCGGCGATGCTATCCTTTTCTGCTTCAGATCTGCAGCGGAACGTGGCCGATCCTGAGTTCCCGGTATTCGGTGAGTCAGTGAACAAAGCTTTACGACTGGTGGGTTTATTGGTGTTCGAATTTATCAAATATCGATGCGATTTACTCGGCTCGTGGATGCACGAATGACTGAGAGAAGAAGAGCAATTGCGGGTTTTACTACTAGGTTATAATCATTTCTGAAACAATCGTATATTTTTCATTGTTTCAAATAGAAATTATCAATGACGTTGTAACATTAAGCATTTAGACGACTGGATATCGCGGCACGTCAGAGCGCAATGATGAGCGTGTAATTTAAATGCTCAAAAAGCATCGTATTACGTAGTATATGCAACATGTTGCCATAAATCGCATTGATTGACGATGCCTAAAGTCACTCCGCGCGCGCGCGCGTGGAGCGACAGTGCGTAAAGTTATTTCAAACAAAATTTATACACGAGCGATTTAGCGCGTGTCTCCAATGCCTGGCGATATAAATTTGAAATATGATCGGGTGGGTGCATATTTACACACGCGTTGTTAATTCCTGCATTCGCGAGTTTAGGCTACTGATATTTCGTGAAATGTGAAAAAAAGATGTAAGATTGGTTGAAACGAGATACGCCGCATATAAGAGAGCATAAATAAGAAAAAATACTTGACTACTCCAGGCTGATATACGCGAATAACGACATGTGTGCATATTTCGTGTGTGTATCCTCGTATTACACACGCATCCTCATATTACACACCTGTAATATGAAGATACAAGATTATCGTCTGACATAGTTGGCGCGACGCGAAATATATAGCAGCTGCGCTCGAGGAAGTTCTAGAGAGAGAATCCATGGGGATCGTATATCGAAAAACGATTAAGAATAACCAAAGCGGCCCGAATATGAGCCAGTCGTAAATCCCCCCCCCCCTCCCAGCAGGATTTGTTCCATTAAATGTAGGGATTATTATTATCGAGGAATATTCGCAGGATTTCGGCCGGTTGATCGATCGTGTAGTATTATGTTTACAATGACAGCAGTCCCGCGGTACTGTATCAGCTAAACTAACGCTATCATGGTTTAATTCGATTTTAATTGTTGCAATACAACGCCCGTAATCCATCTTGATGGTATTTGCTTGATAAAGGATATTTGATCTGTACAAGCCTCTGCCTCTCTGTCTATCTATCTATCTATCTATCTGTCTATCTACCTATCTACCTATCTATCTATCTATCTGTTGTTCTCTCCCTCTTGCTCTTACGCTATCTTTTTCTCCTTCTTGCTCTCACACGACGCAAAATCCTGAGCTCTATATATAGGCTCTAAATTCGATTTTACTACTTTCGGTAAAATTATTTGCTGCAATGTGCCGATGTCACGAAATTTTCGTTCGGAAAATGAATATTAAATGTAATCAATTCGACCTGATGAGAGAGAGAGAGAGAGAGAAAGAGAAATTGACCTCATTTAAAACTTTAAACGATTTTGTCATCGCTCGACAGAAATTCTCTCTGTCTCTCCCCTCTCTCGTTCCAGCGAAATAAGTAACAATGCGAAGCCCCGCGCTGTGCACAAAGAGATGTCGTTACGCGCGACTCGGTAATACGCATCGATTGATTCTCGCCGCGTACGAGAACTTTCAATGTCGATTTTAATTTTGCGCGTTCCAAGTTCCTCAAGTGTCGAAGAAGAGACTCGGCATTGGCATGAGAGTTAAGGATGAAGGTGGAGTAAAAGTGTCGCGATATTTTATGGGGAAAACTCTTCGCCCTTTCTCGCTTAAAGTAGTCTCTCGTGTGTGTGTGTGTGTGTGTGTTTTTTTTTTCACTTCAATAGTTTCTCTCTCTCGCACTCGGTTCTGTCTCCGTCGTTGTTTCTCTTTATCTCTCTCTATCTCCCTTTCGCCATTTCCCCTTTCCACTCCCCCCCCCTCCCCCTCGTCACTCTATTTCTTTCTCTCCGTCGTATCCTTCGTCGCCACCCTCGAAAGCTCTTTCTGCTCCAGATATTCGGGCCGGGAAAGAGGGCGGTTTCGGGTGGTTGTAGGTGGTTTGTGAATTACGAGACGTCGCGGAGAGAACGCGAATAGCGTGGAAATTGTACCGAAGCGATAATCCAACGTTCGGAATGTACGTAGTTACCGCATGCACAGTGATATACACGCGCGCACGTTCGCCAAGTGTAAGAAGATTATAACTCGCGCGTAGGTGAAAACAAACGACTCGAAGGTACACACGTAATACATTTTAAGTCGTGTAATAGAATCACGGGCGCACACATATTGCCGCTCACGACTGCCGTTTTGATTTAAGCGCGCACCTAAATCATATCGCTCGAGATATAAGCAGTCTTCAATTAATAACGGAATCTAATCGTCGTAAGGGAGTAAACGGTCATAGCGACGGCACGTTCGCGTCAATATCGAGGCGAAGAAGCCGTAGGATTTTAACGAAATAAAATTATAGCACGTACGTATACGTGATACGCAAGAAGCCATCTCGTGTTCACTAAAAGTCGAAAGAAATGTCATACCAAAAAAAAAAGGGTACGAAGCGTAGACTGCGAGTATAAATATAAGTATCGTGCGACACGAGAGGAGAAAGGGGGGCGCGAATAGAAGCAGGAATTACATTTATGGACTCGGTAATAGTATTTCATCGCTTTCAGAATGTATATTGAGATTTAGTCAACTAAATGATTCCCTTCATAAAAGGAAACGCTCGTAGAAATTGTCGTCCATAAAGTTCCGTTATGCCTTCCCGATAAAAATTGCGGATGTAGAAGGATATTAAGAGGAAAAAACACACGCGGACGATAGAGAGACACGCGGACGCGATCGATTGCGTTAGATAAAGGTACACGTAACTCGAAAAGATGCAGGAAAGCCGCGTAAAAGTTTGCACGTCGCATTTCAATACTTCTTATTCGGCGAAAGAAGCGAAAAATTCCAGACACGCTTCAGCCAGCGCTTTTTTGACGTCCAAGTTTACCGCTGTCGTCGCGGCGAGGAGGTTCATCTTGGAAACGCATTTCCGGTCGAGCCGACAGCCCTTCGACCTTTCTTGCTGAAACTTGGACATTCTGTCCCTCGTTTCGGCAAGACCGAATTCCAGCGGAAACTTTTCGCCGGCGTCGCGGTAAATGCGAAACTTTCTTCGCTTGTTTCCCCGGACGAGGCGTCCGCGTCGTTGGGCTTGACGTTCGGGCATCCGTCGTACGACGTACGACGACTTGCACGCGACGACTCGTGGTGGTGTGGGAATCCCGTTGGGATTTCAGCGATCGCCATGTCTCGGACTTGTGGCGTGCGAGAGCGCGAGAACGTGTGAATCGAGAACGATTACGATTGCTGCACGTGCAATTATAAATATGTCCGCGGGCGGATCGCGTGTTTCTCCGTTTTCCTGGGACTTTAATAATTCATACACCGCCGCGGGCCTGAAAAGTCCTCCCTCCCCTCCCTGAGGGCTGCCCCCATGCGGCTTTCCTTTTTCTTCCCTGCCCTTTTGGGCGGAAACTCTGTATCTAGTAACTTGGCGTGTCGCGGCCGCGAGAACGGTGCGTTGGGCGCAACTTTGACACGCGATAAAATGCGGAAGTTAAGTAATGTAAAAATAGCAAGTTGCTGCAATTTAATATCTGCTCAGAGATGAGAGAGTCGAAAGAGTTTGGCGCGCGCGCGCGCGATTCTCTTCCTTTTCTTCGAGACTAAAGTTACTCGTGCACACGCACGAAGGGGGCGAAGAGAGACGCACGCGGAAAGCCGGGCGAATTAATTTCGAATAACACGCCAATCTCACGCAGTGCTCCTTCGACATTTTCAATCGCAGAAATATCATTCTCGCGAGCGGGCGAGACCTCCCATTGACGAAAGTCACGGCAGATAAGAGCGTAAATAAGCGATCGCTCGCAATAACTCGCATTAAGCACCCCGAGACTGCTGTAAACTTTTAATCATAGCGAATGACATTTCGCTTTCGAAATATTACGCAGCCGCCTATGCCCCTCGCGTCCGCGTCCTCGCGCTCCACCTTCCATCTGCCCGCTAAAACTTGAATGTCCCACTCGACGTCGCGGTAGGACCGAATTCCAGGGAAAACTTTGCGTCGGCGTCGCCGTAAATGCAGAACTTCCCCGTTCATTTCCATAAAGCCAGTGCCACGTCACTTAACCTCGGCGAGGAGGTATATATATATATATTTAGGTGCACACGTGGTACGTACATACGCGTTCATGTATATATGTATATATATATATTTAAATATACGTGTGTGTATGTGTGTGTGTGTGTGTGTGTGTGTGTGTATGTACCTGTGTATCGCATCGCCGTCTCCCGTGCCACGTTTGTCTTCATTCGAGCCGGTAGAACGACGGGGAAAAAATGGTGCGGTAAATGGGCGGAAAAATGGTCGGGAAAATGGTCGTCTTTGCGATTACCAGTAAGAGGAATAAATCGTCCGAGCGCGCGTGCGAGGAGGAGGGGGCGGGCGGGCGCGGGGCGATCGCGCGTGCACCAGCGCTCGAATTCCGTTAATTTCACGCGATCGCGAACAACACGCCCCCTCGCCCCTGCTTCTCTCGCCGAACGATCGTCCGTTACTCGAGCTCGTCCATTACGCGCTTTGCGTGTTTTTCAAACACCGGCTATAACACATGGCTTTGCGCCATTTAGTGAGCCATATAATACACGCCGTTATCGGGCATTAGCGGGCGGACACATTCATCGATACCGCGGTTGATTCTCGGCGGTGTTTAGTCACGCAGCTGTCTGCCAAACTCGCTCGTCTCCGATATGTGTTCTCCTTAGCTCCGGCTCCGCCGAGAAATCGCGCGCGCGCGCGCGCGCAATATACATGTCTGTTGTATCCTGTCCCCCCCCCCCCCCGCAGTGTGTCCTGCGCGAAACGCGCAGCGTCACCGCCGCGTCGAGCGAAGAGAGGTTTCGTGTGCGGCGTGCGCGACACACCACGTCGATTATAGGTCATGATTGGTGACTGCGCTGGCAAATTTTCTTAATACATGACGCGCGACTCGATCCATGTTGACAAAAAAGGTGCCATTATAACGAGATAGAATTGACGTATGACGGCGCGATACCGTGATGGATGAGATACGTACGGCTCGCGGGCCCGGCTCGAAATAATTTTTTCCAATTTTTCATGAGGCAAAGCGTTCGATCCGGTCGGGACGATAAGGACTCCCGCATAAATCGTGCTGCAAGAGAGCAAGGCCGCGTTATCGAGCCAGCGACAGTATGGCCGGAGCGAGCGGCCCTCTGATAAAGTTGTGTCATTTTTATCGGCGAGTCGCTCGCAGGTTCGTTAAAAAAAGAGAGGGAGAAAGGGAAAAGGGCCAAAAAGCGAGGGAAAAGGGGACAAAAAAGAGCGAGTCGCCGGGGTCAGGCTCGTCAGGGTGGATTATCAGGAACGGGCTTTGCGACGGGCCGCGCGATTATCCGCGCGACGACAAAGCGCGGCAAATCTCATTTTGGAAAGTCGCGCGCGACGAGTGTCAACCGCGCGCGCGCGCTCTTCCGCGGCGCGTCTCGATAAATTACTACGCCACGCGCGCCGATCGCGATCCCTTTGTTTCAGACGCTTCGTTTACAGCGCGCGCCGCTACTAACGAGGACGGAAATAAAACCGACCCGACTGCCGCGAGTCTAATTTCATTGTCGCGTGGACGCGCGAAACTTCATTTCGCGTTTATTTGCTTCGATAACGCGCCGCTCCCGGCGAGCGCCGAGCGTTTTTGCGGACAGCCCGACGAAAAGCTGTCCGCGCGATCGCGAGAGCGCGCTGTATAATTCAGCGCTTGCCGCGCTCGCTGCCCAGTGCTGTGGACAGCGTGGATAATCGTGGGATTCTTCGTGGAAATTATCAAGCGATTATCACTGGAATATTTCTCGCGCGAGCGCCGCGCTGCGCCGCGCCGCGCCGCGGCGCGCCCGTCGCGACGAAGGGCGCAGGCGGAGGGTGACAATTAATTACGCAGCAAATCACGCGATCGGGAGCCGCGCGCGGGCGGTTTTACATGCGACTTACGCCCGCACATACGCCGGACTTACATTTATATCCACTTTCATTGTGTTCCTATAAATAGTCCGGGCTTCCCTTTTGTGTGCCGCGCTTAGAGCTCACGGCCGTGTTAACGACATCCGGCTTATAGTTTGAGTGACACGCCGCGAAATCTCGCATCAATTAACACAGCGCGCTCCTCCCATCCCTCCTCCCTCTTTTCCTTTCTCTCTCTCTCTCTCTCTCTCTCTCTCTCTCTCTCGCCTCGTTAGCATAGAGTACCGTAGCCGCTCATAAATTAACGAAACAATTAGCCTTAACGCGCCGTCGACGGAATCTTATGAAAATGCAGGACAAAACGCTTCCCTGGTCTCACACGACTTCCGCGGTATTCGCGTTACGGTGGTCCTCTGCAAATTCCGCTCGCTGGAAAACGGCTCGGGAGCTGGCGGGAGTGAAACTGGCCGGGATTACCGGGTCGCGAGTGACGACGGCGGGCCGGGCGGGAGGTGGAGAAGAGGCGGAAGGAGCGAAAGGGGGAGAGAGAGAGAGAGAGAGAGAGAGAGAGAGAGAGAGAGAGAAAGGGAGAATGTGCGAGAGAGTGGGTGAGGGTCGAACATTAGAATTCATGCGGAGACATTTGCGGTCCGGTTCCTAACGACCGGCTGTAAAAAGCCGGTCGAAGCCGCGAAGTGGAAGACGAAAGGCGGGGGTGGGGGAGGAGCGGCTCAGAGAGACAGCTAGACGGCCGGGAGAAGGACTCCCCACGGCGGTTCGGCGGGGAGTAAGGGGAGCCGCGGTTATGCGGAATGAATAAAAAATGATGTGTTTGAAGGGAAGGAAAACGAGAAGGAAATGAGGGTACGCGTGAAATCCGTCGCCGCCGCGCGCGCGCGCGCGTTTACACCGATGGCGGGAAACCGCACGCGCGCAATCTCATCGCGCGAGTCGACTCACCTCCGCGCTCCGTTTCTTCTCCGCGGGCTGATTCGCCCGCGACAGCATCTGAATTTCATATCGTTCGTTTGAACAATTGAAAGGACCGGCCATTACGTGGATTTGCAAGTCGCACTCTCTCGCGCAACTTGTTTGACACAACACAGCGGTCTTCTTTGAAACAGCCATCCGCCGCTCCGGCTGATCGTCTAGCGTTCGCGTGACGACGACACGCATCGCGGCTTTGTTCCCTGAGTTTGCAACGGGAGAAGTTTTAATCGTCGCCCACGAGATTTCCAATCCTGATCGCGCTTGACGCGCGCGAGCCACGTGGCAGTCGCAATCGCGGCTTGGAAATCGAGGGTCCGCCTTGCGTTTTTCAATCATCGCGAAGACACACGCGCGCGCCTTCGCGCTCGGACGGGCAGATAATGCAGGCCCCGAACGATGGCGTCTGGACGTTGCGCCGGATAAATAATAAACGATACACGCAGCGCGGTCAATTGATATGGAAAGTGAATGCAGGGGAGTGAGAGAGAGAGAGAGAGAGAGAGAGAGAGAGAGAGAGAGTGCGGGATCATGCAGATGTTGCGGGATATACGGACAGATTGAATATCTAAGCGGCCTGGCGTTACGTGACGCTTTAAAGATTTCATTTGTTAATCAAGCGGCGCGGCGCCATCGCGCGCGCGCGCGGTTGCCGACGGCGGACAAGCGGTGAAAGTGTTAAAAATTACAGCGCTGGAAAAAAAGGTTACGTAGCATGAATAAAAGATATTGCGCGCGCGCGCGCGCGCAGCTGCGACGAAATAAAGCGAGCGGGTGAATTGCAGTTTTGGCGCGTGGTTACATCGGCGGAAAATTTCATACGACGTCGCTGCTTGTAACGTTTGCTCTTTTATTAGAAACGCGCCGTGCATGCGTGCGTACGTACGTGTGTTGCCTCCTGCGCTGCCCGCGTTTCTGAATCATTGATCGTTCCGCCGGCGAGCGACTGCTGAAGCGATTTTTGCTATTAATGAGCGCAGCGCGAGCGGAGCGCGGAGTGTCGGTGAGAGCGCGCACAATGAAGCGCGCGCAGCATCGACAATGGGCGAAATGTGCTGAGTTACACGAATTTTCCGATGCATTGAATCCAATCTGACAAGCGCGTGCGCGTATAATAATATCACGAGCAATTACATTAATTATGCCGAGCTCGCGAATCGAAGGGCAAAATTAGACGTCAAATTGCGATTGTGCCCGTATTGCTCGCGCATCCGGGTATTATAATTTCCGCGTGTTTAGACCGCCGGCGCTTCTCCCTGGAAATCGGCGCTCATCAGTCAGGACATCGTTGCGACGAAGAAATCCGCTCTCGCATTCTCCGCGCGCGCGCGCGCGCATTTTTCCACGCTGGCTCGCTCCGCAGGATTACTCAGTCGCGAGTCGAACGGAGCGGTACCCTCGAAACGTCCGTCAAACTCGAGCGGAAAAATGGATGATCGCAGGGGCAGGAGGGGGGCAGGAGGGGCTCGAAAGAAGGAGAAGGAGGAAGAGAGGAGGGGAGAGGGGTTACTCACGACGAGAGCGAGAGAGCGAGCGTGGAGAGAATGAGGACAGCTGGAATATAATATAGGCGGTATCCGGGAAGGAGATGCAAATGTACCCATACCTATTTATCCATGGAACGAACTCTGGACAGAAGTTATACGAGGGGACGAGCGACGGATAGAAGTTATACGAGCTTGCGAGCGAGTTAAGGACGAGAGCTTGAACTTTCCCTAGTCGGAATGCGTCTCGGCACCGACCCGAGCCCGAGTGCGCTCGAGCTCGTTAGGTATATCCGCGCTCGTAAGTACCTACCTACGATTGCATGGAATCCAAATAAGGATGGAGACTGGAGGAGATACAATTGCAAAATCCCTTCCATTGTGCACAGACGCGCGCAGTCCGCCTTTCGCCGGCGCGCGCTGCGCGCCGGTCTTCTTTCGAGCGAACGTCCTGTTCGCGCTGATCCTTGCCGCGCGCGCGCGTAAACCGCGGCCGACGGGAGAGCCGTTGGCGCATAAAGCAGGCGGGTAAACAAAATTTAATTAAATCTCCAATTGTTTTACGGCCGCTCGGCCGAAATGCGCGCACTGATGCCGCGTTGCGCGCGCGACGCGCGATGAAGCAATTACTGAAACTTGGGAATCGATTGTGACTATTAGGAAAATCGAGGGTAAACCGCTCGCGTTCAATCTTCTAAACGCGCAGCGTGGCGAATCTGCATTCTCTTGCAATTATTAATAATATAATTCTGAATATTTCTCTGTTTCCTTTCGTCTATAACAATCACCTTTGAGAGGACTCGGCGACATGCTCCGATGCCGAACCATGCCGGCAAGTACACGTCGAAAAGTCGTGACAAAGGAGCGCGCCAAGTGAAATTCGCGTCTCTCGTCATGAGAAGCCGCGCTTTGTGCGAAACGCCTTCTAATTCTGGCGACAAGAGTTCCTACCGATCCCCCTTTCCGGTTGCCGTAGCCATCCCTAGCCAGCTGTAATTAATGTACCACGGTACTCCTACCATCGAAGGGAGGATCAATTTTAAGTTTAACAAACGAGCTTGTAACGCCGCAGACAGCGAGGCCGACCCTCGCCGGCGCTCTCGTTAACTTTCGTGCCGCGTTATAATCATAAATTGGCCAACGAGACGGCAATATGCTGGATTATCGGTGATTAGCGAGACGGGAGCGCGCTGTTTTTCCCTCGGCCAGCGATCGATCGACTTTAAATGACTCGGAATGGACTCCTGAATTCGATATAATTTTCGCCGCGCCACCGGAATCCGATTATGTCTCGAGAATAACGCGCGATGCGCGTCGCAGTTTTCGCCTTTTCGCGTCGGAAACCTCGCCTGCTGAAGTTTGCGATATTTATCACGGCGCGCGGCGGGACGCGAGTATTCGCGAGGGAATCGCATACAAGACAAAAATTACGCGCGCGCGCGCAAATATTTCTTGCATCAGTTTATGGACACACACGGACTATCATCGTAAGGACAGCTATCCGGCTCTCCCTACATTTGATTTCGCGTTTCGCCATTCCGCTCGAGACGCGCTCGAGCGACTCGAGTCTGTTTACCCGGGAGGATTCGAGATACAATATTACAGCGCGGTTATATTTTCGAGAAGAAGACGGTGTTATACTGCGTCAAGTCAGGCGAATCTATTATGTCTGCTTTCTTTGTTGCTCCGTACGTTTAACTCGTTGAAGTCGGCAGGCGAGCAAAGCACCGAGCATAATTCACTCGGTTTGATTTATTTCGACCGATTTACCTCGTTTGCATGCTTGCTTTTTTTCTTTTACCGCGAGCCGAGTGCGCGCGCGCACGTTGGCTTTCGCGCAGCGACGTACTCTGGCAAACGTCAAACGACCCGTTCGAGACTCGCGGCGTGTTTCCTCGCGCATTAATGTCACAAATTGCGGACGCTTGCGTTATAAATAGCACTCCGTCGCGAGCGTTCTTACGAGCGAGAACGTGCCGCTGGCGAAAGCGCGCGCGCGCGCGCGCACGCTTTTAGAAGAAAAAGCGTTTCACGCCGATTTTACGCCGCGCGATCAGATTCGATATATTACCGAGCGGAGAGAGTATAAACGTGCACGTGGCACGCGTACGTACGCGTCTACGCTCGAATGAGATCGTCTCTTATCGCGACGCACTCTCCCGACAACTGACAAGCATTTTCATACCGTTCGGCGACAAGTTCTCGATAAAGAACGTACCGGAGAGAAGAGCTTTCGGTAAAAAGCGCTTTACGGACCGCGGAGGGAGGAAGAGAGACAGGAGAAAGGAGAAAGAGAGGGATTTTTTGGTAAAAACTTCCCTTCCCTTCCCTTCCCCCCTCTCCCTGCCCCGATAAAATTGAAAAGCCCTGGCGGAATAAATGTCGATAAAAATCATTTCTCTTCAAAGAGCGGCGATCGACCTTTCTACGTCGACGCGTTCGATTCCTGAACTTCGCTTTAATCAGAACCGCGTGAGCTTCGCTCCTCAAAGACGCGGGACTGCCTTTCGATCTGGTGATTATTAATACCGATGAAAATTGATTACCCAGAGAGGGGGGTCACTTCCCAATCATCAATATTAATTAGCCCGCGAAACCGCGCACAAATTAAGAAAGTTGGTTGAACGAGAAAGAGGGTGAGAGGCGGAGAAAGCGGCGAGGGAGAAGGAATGGTGAAGGGAGGGGGGCGGGGGAAGGGAGAGACGAATCCGAGACGACGACGATCCGCGGATGCGAAATGCTGCCTCGTTGTTTGCCTGCCGGTCGCTTCTTCTCCCGCTGCTCATTTCGCCTGTAAATCTATATCCCCGCGAGATGAACTTAAAATTCCTCCGCGGCGGACGACCCGCCATTCGATCCTCCTTCGTCGTTCACGAGGAAGCGTTCGACAGCCGAAGCACTCGCGTCGGGTCCGATCAGCGATTTTGTGCCCGCGCGATCGGAAGAAAATTATTCATCGGAGATAAAGTGGATATCCGCGCGCGCGCGTGTTATCGGAGCCACGACGAGGATCCTCGCTTATCATCAGCCACAGTGTCCTAATTTTAACAAGCCACTCCCGTGCGCGCGGACGACCCTGTCGTCTTTAATCTCGCGTCTATCTAGAAGACCGTAACTAAAGATAGCTCGGAAAAATATCAGAGGATCCCCGGGCTCTCGCGACGCTCTCATCGGGACTTTTATTAGAAACATCGTGTTTATTCAACGTCACCAAGCAAAATACGAACTCCCGAGCCGGGGCGTATCGCGAAATATATTGATTCGCCGTCGTCGATTCGCAAAGTTCACCACGTCACAGCCGGGGGAGCGGAGCGGGCCGCAGGCGCCAGCTACCGTAACGCGCCTTTCAATTATTCCCGAGAACTTAATTATTCGTTCCGCCACGCCGATTACCTTCATTCAATCATCGACATTTACGGGCGGCGCGGAGCGGAGCGGAGCGGAGCGACGAGGCGAGGCGAGGCGAGGCGAGTCGAGACGCGCGCTGAGGGATTATCCGCCGGCCTCGGATAAGATACTTCCCGGCCGATTTTTCTTCGCTTCTGCACCCAATCTGCAGTTCTTATCGATTTCTTATTACTTAGGGAACGCTTCCTCCCTTCCGCCGGCTCGTTTCGTACGCCTCGCGTGACTTTCAAGAGAGCGTTGGAACCCCCGGGGTGTCGTTACTCGCACGTTCTCGCCGCCACCGCGAGTCTCCTCCTCCTCCTCCTCCTCCTCCACCTCCTCCTGCCCCTCCAGATCCCCATTCTCCTCGCTAATCTGCGACGAAGGTACCGAGGTGGTATTTGCCGTTGTCAGCACATCGCCATGATCGACTCGCTCTCTCCGTCGACGAAGTCGGTTTTGCGCGTCTATTTGCTCGCCACAAATTCAGCACGATCCTCCGCACGCATGTGTGTGTGTGTGTGTGATTGCGTAAATTGTCGCAGTTAAGAGCGAGCTTGACATTGCCGGGAAAAAAAGATTAGCTGGGTGTACCGCACGCGTACCGCAAACTGAAAAACCGTTCCCGCGTCGCGAAGGAAAAAGGCGTGCGAGAGGGAGAGGCGCGCATGACATGCGCTCCTCTTTTGTCGAATCAAGAACAAGTAATGGGCGATCTCGGCCAGGCACGATGACGATCGCGGAGGCGCACGGCGGAATCGCACAGCAGCGGGCCGTTTACCGCGCCGTTGGCGGAAATTAATTATTTTACGAGGCTGCAGGCTCGAATCGCCGATTAATTAAGCGTCGCCGACTGGATTAAACTCGTTTTGCAAGCGCTCGATTAATCGCGCGCATCAAAGCGTAAATCAGCGCGTGCAGATTTATCAATTATTATCCGTCAACACGTCAAGCATTATCGCGCCTCCGAGCAAGGAACGAGAGGGGGGAGGGGAGACGACGAGGGGACGCGTCACATCCGTACGTCCCGCGGACGTTTCGCGATGGGGGCCGAGCGTTGTTGCAACCCACATAGCCAACAGGTTTGCGAGCGACAGAGGGTGGTCGGCGACGGGGAGAGACGGGGGTGACTCGGCTCGACACGACACGGAGCGGCGGAAAGGACAAGCGATCGGAAATAATTCCTCGACAGGCAGCTGCAGCGAGGGAGGACGCCAAAGTGAGAACGACGCTCGGTCTCGAGGTGGCTCGCCGCGAAAGTTTTAAATGGCCGGGGGGCACGGCAAAGACTCGCAGCGTCTCCCAATCTAATTCGAAAGTTTTAAATCGAAAGCGTAATGACGCTGGCGTTCGTATCCTCGCTGTGTGTGTGTGTGTGTGTGTGTGTGTGTGCGCGCGCGCGCGCGCGCGCGGAAGAGGACGTTGTCGCTGTTGCTGGACAGCAACGACGACGACGACGACGACGACGACGACGTGGACGAAAGCGCGTCGTCGTCGTCGTCGTCGTAGATTCCGATCTCTGGAAGAGACGAGGTCGAGGGCGAGAATTGTGTGCGTGCGCGCGCGTTACGCACCGTTACGCGGACGAGCGCCGAGGAGGGTCGCAAGTTAACAAACGGTGAAACAAAATCCGCTGAATCCATTCGCCGCGAGAGAGCCGCGTGATTCGCTAATTGAATCCCGCGAAACGTGATTATCGCGAAAAATATATTTTCGGTGCGCGGTAATTACGCGCGCGCGGCGCTGTATGAAGTATAAACGACATTATGCCGACGGTGCGTCGCTGATTTCCTATTTCCGGCGTTTACAAAATATCATTAGAAGCGTCGTGCGCGCAAGGAGCTACGACGAAGTTACTCGCGTAGGATATGCCTGGAATTACCGCCGGCTCTGATTAACTCGATTTCGCACGGCGGCCCTTTGATCCCTGGCCGATGCGTCTTGTGAGCGTTTTCACTTTCGAGCGATCAGAAGCAGACGTCGGACGAGCATTCGATGGACTCCCGCGGTCCATTGTGCGGAGGCACCTAATGGATTTTCTCGAAACTTGGATAATTTGTCGGAGTGGGCATCGCAAGTTGCGCAAAAATACTTGGCTCGTGGGTCGAAGGAACGGCCGAGCGGCAGAGGATGAGGGAGAGAGAGAGAGAGAGAGAGAGAGAGAGAGAGAGAGAGAGAGAGAGAGAGAGAGAGAGAGAGAGAGAGAGAGAGAGAGAGAGAGATACAAAGACGGATGCAGAGTGCCCCACGGTTATCCGCGCAGATATATTTGGGCGTTAAGCGCGTCTTAATTCGCGCTGATGAGCTGCGATAACTCCCGCTAAGAAATTAGATAAGATAAATCTCTAAGCGCGGCATGACAGATGTGATGTACGAGTGCGAAACTATGCCTGAGTCAATTCCAACGAAAATTGGACCCGCGCGTCGAGGGGGCAGGCGGGGGCGGAGGGGTGGGGGTGGGGGTGGGGCAGGAGGTGTGCGGCGCTCGAACTACAGAATAATATACGTTTGCATATTGCGTGTCTGCGCGGCTTCAACTTTGAATGGGCCCTTAACCTGGCCAGTCAAGCCGCGCGCCGTGTTCCTTTCCGTGAGAAATGACAATCGGAAATGACGCGTTCACAGCTATCCAGTAGCTTGTCTGCTCCCTCGTCGGGAACAAATAGCGTCTCTCCGCGAGTTTACGGAGTTTTCGCGATATCGCCGTCACCACCGAGCAACACCACCGCGGCTGGAACGTTTTCCCCGTGTATCTCCGCGAAAACCCCCGACGGAACCCGACTCCGCTATGAGCGATAATTCGCGCGGTTACCTCGCCGCCCCCGCCGCACCGCGATCGCTCACCGACCGACCGTGTTATTGTTTGTTCCACGCGCTCGATCGCGATGATTTTCTTACTGACTTCGCAGAGCGCCGGGATCGATCTTGCTCTCGTATGCGGCTGAACCCTACGAGAATCGCGCGTGACGGAATTAATAGTCGATGCGGGACACTCGCGCGAGAGTCAATCCGACGGTAGATGTTATCAGCCGAGAGGCCGGCGGTAAATTCGATACGCGCCGCTCTCGCGCGCTCTTCAACGCGCCCTCGCAATGGCTCCCGTGAAGCCGGAGTATATAAATTTTTTTGCCGTCGAAGCGCGCGCGGCATGATATTTCTCCGTGAGCCGTGCACAGAGCCCTTTCCGCGCGGCGCGCGTACTTTCTTTTGCCGCACTATCCTCGAGTAACTCGAGGCAGTTTAGAGCGCTTTTATGGCGAACGGTTTCCCGACGATACTGCGTGAAAAATATTCTCCCCCGCGCGAACGGGGAACCCCGGCGAGAAACACCGCCATTACCACTCATCTGCTTACTCAAGAACCGGAAAATCCCCCTATCTGTCGTTGTCGTCAGGCTAAGTTGCGAAAGGAATGAAACATTCTTGCGGCGCGGCTACGTGCGTAATATATTCATTAAATAAGTGAAACGTTGCGCGCAACACGAATCCGCGGGAAAGTAGACACGGGATAAAGCCCGGAGGGAAAATAGAGGACGCGCGCGCGCGCGCTGGGCGAATTATGATTTGATGGTCCCAAATATTCGCGCGCGAACGTGATTTTATTACTCGCGTACACACGCGTCCTCGCGCGCGCAGGATATTTATATTCATTTTATGTATTTTTCCTTCATGAACATTCAAATTCGATTTGCGCGCTATCGCGTAAAGCTTTGCAATCAATTTGCCCTCGTTTCAGACACTCCTCGTCAGTATATGCGTTTATTATTTATCGATGGGGGGGGGGAGGAAGGAAAGGGTTAAAAAGCTTACAAAGCATATTCCTTCCGCTTTGTTAACGAACATTTTTCTCTGCCTATTGCCTCTTTTTTGTGAAATACACTGAGAGAAAAGTATGTGATATTTGTAACTATAATGATGTAGTAACTATTATAAATTATAGTTCGAAATATCATATTTATAGTAAGCATTACCATAATATCGGTAATAATTACGATACAGGCATAGTATAACCAACCATATAATATTTTTACTAAGAATTATAGCAAGTTAAACTAAAATTATTGTATGGATGCTGATATAAAATGGTAGGTAAAAGTAACTCTTTTGTATAGTCAATATTACCAGAATATATTTGCTAAATGATGACAGATGTAACTATATGAATATTAAATCTCACTACATTTGTGAATGAGAAATTACCATATATGTGGTAAAAGTAACTAAACAATTATTTCACACAATCATTGACTATATATTTGTGTTTATTCTACTATATCATGCAGGTTTCCACGAACTACAAAAATATGGTTGACGCCAAGATGTCCTATAAAATATAGTGAGATTATAGTTAATTCAACTATATTTTTCTATCAGTGTACGTCTCGGGGTATGCGTGGGACGACAGTGCACGCACGTGCGTATTCGCACTCGCCGGGAGCTAATGATGTTTGATTCAGAGCTGTTAATTACAGAGTCCATGCACACAGCAGGGTTGAAAGATTACGCGCGTAAAGTTTATCATAACTGCGGCGGCGGCGGCGGCGGAAAGAAAGTTTTCCGCCGCCTTGGAACTTTGGCGGCATCCCGCTCGCGTTTTATAATAAAGATACGCCGCTCTCCTCGCGACGCGACGGCTCCTCTCGTCGACCTCGCTTCTCGCCGATCCCGTCCTGTTTGCGAAAGTAATGCATACTTTCGAATAAACCGCGCGGGAATTGAACACAGCGTCGCACCTGACGTCGTCGGCCGTCGCCGAGCGGCAGCTCGACGCGACGTTGAGGACGTCAAGAACGAGGGAGGGAGGAACGTCCTTGCGAGCGCGCGACAATCGACGACATTGTCTAGACTCACCTCGGAATCCTTAAAGTTGAGAATCCCGCGCTCGAAGATTAAGATACGTCGGGATCCTCGTCGGTCTTCCTACGGAATATCTCCGCGCCTCAGTCAACTTAGCATAATATCATGGGTCTCATTTTTTACATTTTTTACAATGTTTGCGCGCGCGTTGCTGAATTTCTTATTTATCCACGACTAACCCCCGGAGAATATGAAAGAGAGAGGGAGAGCGACGTGATGAAAGACAGCGCAGAATATCATTTAATTTCCGCATATTTTTTCGCGTGCTGCGAAGCGTAACGCGACGTTATCGCACATCTCTCAACTTGACGTTTGTCGCGGCACGAGCCGCGGGGGAATTGAACTCTAGAATTTGTCTGAGCCTCAATGCAATCCGGATCGAAGTCTTTGAATATGAATAAATGATGAAATACGTACGGAAAGCGAGTCAACAGCGGAGCACTTTAATCCATATCTCGGAGATTTAACTTTTGAAAAAGTGTGCTCTACAAAATGTCGCGGTATACGCGTACTTCTGAATCGTGAGGAAAGTTGCTGAAGAAACCTTGAATATTGCGATGTCGCTTTCACTGCGACGTTTCTGTTAAAAATGTCAAGCCTTAATCAAGCGTGTGCATATACGTGTTGCGAGCGATTTTTCTGCAGCAACGGATAATTATAAATCGCGTTTTGAGTGAGAAAAGTGTATGTAATATTTCACAGGACAGCGCATTTACGCAAATTTTATTCAAATTGCCTTTGTTTCTCGCTCGACATAAATATCTCTATCTCTCTCTCTCTCTCTCTCTCTCTCTCTCTCTCTCTCTATCTCTCTCTCTCGCAGTATCAATTGCTTAAATTACATTTTAATTAACATGACAACACGCGTATGGCCGTGCAAACATCGTAACCGCCGTTACCTTTCGTCCTCATCACTCTCGTCCGTGCGAACCAATATTTGCATGAGGATTTGCAATGCGGGCGTATAATCGGGGTATATGCGGGGGGTTTATCTCACGTTGGGTTTAGGATAAAAGGATCGAACAGTTTTAACGTCGCGTCGAAGAAGCGACAAGATAAATATACGAGAGACACACACATGCGATCGCGGCGAAATCGCTCGCGGCGCGAACGTTGCTTCTTGACGTCGACTTAATTAATGCGGGAACCGGAGGAACGGGGCGGGGTGTTCGAAGTAACACGGCGCCGGAAATTGTAGCGAAATCAAGGGGTTTTAATGTACACGATTTGTCTCGCACGGCACGGCACCGGGCATCGATCGGCCATCTCTGATTAACATTTACGTTTACTAGCGAAATTATAGATATAACATGGAATTTGCATGTTTAGCGTAAATTCGTAATCAATCCCGAGCTTGCAATCCGATGTAACTAATGTTCAGCGTATTACACATTACATTCATTGAGATCAATATCTCGCAATATACGTCTGGGTTTATCATTTCGCACGTACGCGTGCGCGCACACACACACACACACACACACACATCTATATATACATATTTATATGCATGAATATCAATGCATGTATGAATATCCTCAAATTATACACAATATTGAATACATAATACGAAAAACAGACGGATGCGTTCGTAGAACTCACGCGCGATATCAGGACGCTTCGCAACAAGGATAATCGCTTCCTGTGAGCTGCTGCCGAAACCAGCCGATTGTGTTAGCGATTAAAATTATTAACATCGGAGCACACGATGTCGACGCGAGGAACACAAATCTCGAAATGTGAGAAGCTAATTCAACGCGGACAACAGCGATCGCTAAAGAGAATGCTAAAAGCCGGCCGCGTCTGAATCGATATAAAACAAACCGGCGCGAGCGCTGGTATTTACCCCGTAAATGTACATTGTAAATTTGTGATCGTCGTTGACTTTCGCCAACCTCGTCGACGGGCTGATGTTTGCCCTGGGATAAACCACGCGGGAATAGAAGCCTGGGATTCATCTCGCGTCTGGTTCAGGATGCGAGAAGAAGGGCGCGAAAGCGTGGAATAGGAAGCGAAGGCGAGCGACGAGGAGCGCGCGGAAGGGTATAGGGAAAAAAGGCGGGAAATACCCTCGGGAGCCCTCGGCAGATTTATGCCGGCCCTGGCTGGCTGGTTGGCTCGCTGGCAACCCGGCGCCCCGTATACATTCATTCCTCTCTGACCCTGGCGAGGGGAACGGAGGGCGGAGGAGGGGACGGGGTGAGGTTACTCTCTCTCTCTCTCTCTCTCTCTCTCTCGCTCGCTCGTTCTCTCTCTCCCCCCCTCTCTCTCTCTCTCTCTCTCTGGTTTTCCCTCTCCTGCCAGTCCCTCACCATCCCCCGCGGGCCAAAGGATCTTGCAGGATATTATATGATATGCACCGAAAGTTGATAGATGGCTATTACGTTCCGCTAAGACGAGCGTACCACGCCGCGAAAATTCTCCCTCAGGATTCCCGCTTTCTACCGTGTGATTTCTCAACGGAAAAAACTCCCCGCCCGCGTTTCGTCGTCGGTCCCTGCGTCCGCAATAATTTTCGGTACCCTCGATGGGCGCGCACGACCCTCCGACGAAATCCGCCTGGCCCGAATTTCCGCGTGCTAACGTCGCAGGGAACGTTATTGAAAATATTAAGGGGTTGGGAGGAAGGGGAAGGAGAGACGGCAGATTTATTTAACGATATTCCCCCCACCTCCGTACTTTGGATTTCTCCCGTGATTTCGCCCCGGTTCTTTGACATTCGCGCTCTTCTCATCGTGCATAATAAGAAATTAATGTCCTTGTGCGCGCGCGCGCGCGTGCGCTCTCTCGTGCGGAAGGTGATTTTATATGTTGAACGGGAATATTCCGGCTTTCTCTCGGCGATTGCATTTACCCGCTCTCTCTCTCTCTCTCTCTCTCTCTCTCTCTCTCTCTCTCTCTCTCTCTCTCTCTCTCTCTCTCTCTCTCTCTCTCTCTCTCTCTCTCTCTCTCTCTCTCTCTCTCTCTCTCTCTCTCTCTCTCTCTCTCTCTCTCTTCTCTCTCTCTCTCTCTCTCTCTCTCTCTCTCTCTCTCTCTCTCTCTCTCTCTCTCTCTCTCTCTCTCTCTCTCTCTCTCTCTCTCTCTCTCTCTCCGCTAGACGCCTCTCTGTTTTATCGGACTTTGCGCGTAATGCTCGGCGAGCATGAATGAAGCGTATTGAAACGAAAATACACGCGGTTGCACGTGTGCACACAGCAAGCGGCTTGGGGAGGCGGGGCGCATTTTATAATGATTTTCCCTGTCCGTCATTTCCCAGGAAGAGAGAGAGAAAGAGAGAGAGAGAGAGTGAGAGCCGCGGCGGCGCGCTGCGCGTCGTGCCTGCTTAAAGTTGAATGAACGTCACGGGAAAAGCAGAAATGCGGGGAGAGAGGTCTTTTAGGATAATATCACATGGCGGATTGTTTTCCTTTCATCGCGGAAGAGCACTCTTCCCATCTTGCTCCATTTCGCGATGACATTTCCTATTCAGCGGCTCGTTTCACACGCGATGGATAATTAATAACCATCGATTCATTCGGCAGGATACGAAATTTATGACACGCAAATCCCTTTGATCGCGATCGGCCGACACACACATACACACACACACACACACACACATACACACACACACAGCGGCACCGATATCGCCGTTACGCTGCTCTTAAATTTCCACGGTCGTGTCGTCCGTGTTATTTCGCTACGGGTAATACGCGATTAACACGCGCGATCAACTTTCGGGATTTCCGTACATCGCGTTACCGTAACGCGTTCGATCCCTACATATGTACATACATATGTATATATCTCGAAGAAATGGATTACATATGTGCATATATTACGTAAATAAATAGCGACGGACACTGCCCGTCTCTCCGTCACGCTCGGCAGCGGCAAAGCACCTCGCCAAGCCGTCATCTTGGCGGACCGAAACATTAGGCGGGACGCGACCCGACAATAGATTTGGCGGGCAGGGAGCAGCCTCGCTGCGGGATTATAACAGGGTCTTAATCCGGGTGAACCGACCAACGTTAATACAATTAACGGAGCTTCGCTAAGTACCGTAACGCGACCTCTCCCTCCCTCTCCCTCCCCCCTCTCTCTCTCTCTCTCTCTCTCTCTCTCTGCCCGTTGGACTTTGCCCAAATATTCGCGCTGCCACGACGAATCCACGATGAAGCAAGTTGTCGGCGGATTCTATTCACGAATTCTTGGCTTAATAGAATCGCAAGGGTTGCCGTGACGTCGCGCGCGCACGCGCATTATCGTCGTGAGTGCGGACTCGGCAGAACCGCCGCGAACTAATTCCCCGCCCTGTGCTCCGCTTATTATTCGCACATCGAAAAACCAGAGCCTCGCGCCTCGCATCTCGCCGCGAATTTCCGGGCTCGCGTTGCACGTTCGCTCGAGGATCTCACGTTCACGGGGGTTGTTAAGCGGACAATAAAGACGGAGAGCGCTCCCGTTAATCGTTCAGCGTGCCGCAATTCATCGACGAAGAATAAGCGCGCGCGCGGGACAAATTTGAGCGGGCCAGCCTTACAATCGTAAAATCTCTTTGTGGTGATGCGGCGCGCAATAACTGCGAATTCGTCGATGATAGGACAGAGACACCGATATCTTTGGCACCCCCTCCCCCCTCTCTCCCGAGAGTGCCCTTTGTCTCTCTAACTTACGCTTGCGCTTCAGAACGAGGTTCCGGCTTCGACTTCAAAGGACCGGAGACCGATGTAGCCCGATTGGGCCGACGCCCCCTTGGTTAGGAGCCGTCAAACGGCCGGGGCTAAGCCAGTCGATCGGCTCTTCCGAATTTCGGATATGCGCGACGGGCGACAAAGTGAGAAAGTGCGCCAATGAATTCTGCCAAGGGAGGGGCGCATTTTCCGCGAACGCGCTTTCGGCGATTCCGTTCACGCGAGAGGGACGGCGTGTGAGTAACGCCGGCTACGGCGAACGTTGTTACGTTCCGACGTTACGTTCGAAACGTAATAATTATAATAATTTCTTCATCAATAGGGGAGAGACTATTTATAGAGAGGAGAGTTTATTCGAATTATGTATACCGGGGTGTTTCAGACACACCCGGGTTACCCGATTTACCCGATTTTTTCGTTAACGCGACATTTTAGAGAAAAATATTTCGGACAAAAGTTGTAGGACTTCGAAGGATCTGTTTACTGACGCTATGAATCTGACCTTCTTGAATTTGACGCTATGAATTTGGTTAATTCGATGATTTTGAAATTTCCAAAGATCAGCAGGTTAACGAAAGTCAGGGCGCTGTTGTAAAAATATATTCTTGAGACTAAGTAGAGCAAAAAAGTCTAGTACCACTCTTTCTTCTGACGAATAATTAGCGAGATATCGTGAGTTAAATATTGAGAAAGTTATCAAGTTTTCTTTAAATATCTCAAAGAATGTTAGGTAAATAAAAAAATGTTTCAGACAAAAGTTGTTCAGATTAATTGCTAGAAAAAGATGATGTAATAAAAAATTGGGGTATCCATTTAAGATTTTTGTTGATCTTGACTGGACTTTTCAGAGTTATCCCAAGGCCAAATTCATAGCGTCGGTAAATAGATCCTTTGAAGCCCTACAACTTTTGTCTGAAGTATTTTTCTCCAAAATGTCGCGTTGACGAAAAAGTCGGGTGACTCGGGTGGTCTGAAACACCCAGCATGTATTAAATATACACTACGAGAGGAGTGGGAGGTGTTCCTTACGGGAAGGAAGACAACTGGAGACTGACTAACGGTTTCGTGAGAAGTTTAGAGGAAACTACTACTATCAAGAAAAAAAGGATGGAATCGTAAAAGTAGATATGATCATAAAGCAATATTTGAAAAGGGGTAGGAATGTAGGAATTCGGGACATGGGTAAACAGATTAGGGCTGGAGAGATACGGAGATACGTTAGGAACGTAACAACGTGTCGAGGCGTGTCGGTTAAAATCTGCTCGCTTTTTCCTCTCCGAAGGATTCGTATAAATAGCGATATTTATTTAAGTAGCGCGAGCAACGACTGTGTGCGCGCTCGCCTGTCGGTTCTTTCCTCGTCGTGACGACCGTTATTGCTGAATCGCGCCGAAGATAATCGGCGGCATCATCACGAGCTTACAAATGACAGGACGAACAGCTGGGGGCGGAGCAAAGTGTCCTGTGTAACGTTAACGTGTGAGAAAAATGTACGCTTATACCCTCCTTACAAGCGCGATAACTCTGTTATCGTGAAAATTCACGCCCGCTACGCTCCGACGTAAATCAGGATAAGTGACATGTAATGGCTCTTCGGATAATTCCGGGACTTCTCGCGCCATTGAGTGCTGGATGGCACCGTGGAGAGCGAGCGAATGTCGAATGCCGCGTAGTAACATAACAATGAGACAATCCCGTCAACTTAATCGCGCGATTGAACAGAGTTTAATCACGGGATTGCAATCGGTCGGCGAGACCCGGCCGAGTCAACTTTCGCGGGATTATCCTCGCCGTCGTTTTCGCGGCGAGGAGGACTCGCGATGACGATCCTCCGGCGAGCTTTCGCTCGCGGCAGTCTCGGCGGACACGCGCCGCGCAAAAATGACGCGGAAGTCTCGTGCTTCCGTCCGGCGTGCGCGGGGTCGCCGTTGTGACCGCGAAATCGCATCGATGCTAATCGAGGGGTTTTTGTCCGCGGCTGCGTTTCCCTCGCAGCGAACGGGACGGATAGCTTCGACTCTCTCTTTCCCTCTCCCTCTCTCTCTCTCTCTCTCTCTCTCTCTCTCTCTCTGTATCGGCCGCACGTGCCTCACAGCGGCGGGAAATGGGAGCGTTTCGCCTGCGAGGTGGCGAGATTAGTATCTGCGGCGCTATAGAAACGAAATGTTACTTATTTCATATCCGACACGGACCGCCGCGGCGGTATTCAATGGCGCGGAGATGTTGCGCTTCCGGCACGTACGCGCCTCAGCATTGTTGATAAGTCACCGCGTCTGACACCGGTACAGATATCGCGAACAAAACGCGAAATCGATTCCCACCGGTCGTGAGACAGAAACGAAATTCCGCGCTCCTCTGGCGCGCGGACGCCCCTCCCCTCTCTCTCACTCTCTCTCTCTTTCTCTCTCTCTCTCTCTCTCTCTCTCTCTCTCTCTCTCTCTCTCTCTCTCTCTCTCTCTCTCTCTCTCTGTCTCTCTCTCTCTCTCTCTGTCTCTCTCTCTCTCTCTCTCTCTCTCTCTCTCTCTCTCTCCTGGCGCAGGCACTTTAAATGTAGTCGTGAAAAATTGCCAGGACAATCCGGAGGAATATTCGCGATGGAATTCGGTTCACTCGATTTCGAATCGAATTGGATGTGCGAGAGCGAAGCGACGATCGACGACGTTTGAAGATGTCTATGAAATATTTAACGGCCTCTCTCGCACCCGCCCTCCCCGCCCCCACCTCTCCCCTCTGTCTGTCTCTATGCTTGTGTGTGTACGTGTGCGAATGTCTATGATTTAGTTTTCTTCGCCGGGAACCGACCGTCGACATGCGAGTGTCTGCAGTTCGCGAGAAAGAATGCTGCACGCAGCGCGCGATACGTGAGTCGAATGACGATACCCTCCCGTGAGGAGTGAGAAAGCTCAGCGCAGGGTAGGTTCATACTCACTGAGGCGGGAGAGCTTGTAGGCATCCGCGGTATTAATTACATCCACGAAGGCTTGCAGCTCAAACTTGCGAGTTGTAGTGTTCTGGTTGTGATTGAGCATGGCGAACTTGAAGGCGGACTGTACCTCGTCGGTACCTTGCTCAAAAA